>NC_043011.1:45432410-45465876 GCF_006345805.1 Octopus sinensis
CACCACCACCACACCACCACCACCACCACCACCACCACTACTACTACTACTATTACTACAACCACTACCAACTCCTCTATTACTATCACCTTCACCACGACGACCACCACAATCTCTACCGTCACCACCAAAACCACCACCATCACCACTTGTACTACTACAAAGACCGCTACCACCAACTTCACCATTACTATCACCACTACAACGACGACCACCTCTGCCGTCACCACTAGCACTACCACCACTAACACCATCATCACCTCCACCACCACCATATTCATCACCAGCACTACTACTACTACTACTACTACTACTACTACTACTACTACTATAAACACTACCAAGAACAACACTACCACCACCACTATTACTACTACTACTACTACAAACGCCAACTACAAAACTACTACACCCACAACCATCAACAAAAATACAACTACCACCATTAATCAGTACCAACACACACCACCCACAACAACAAAACGACTATCAACCACAACACCAACCATCACCACCACCACCACCACCACCACACATTACTACAACCTCTACTATCACAACAAGCATCACTACCACCACTACATCTACAGTCATCAACAGTACCACTTCCAAACTCACTACCACTATCGCTACAACCACCTAAAATGCATTTGATCGTAGACCTATTCAACCAGGGCTGACCTAGGGTTAAAGAAGAGCAGCAATAAAATCATAACCACGCCACACACACACACGCTCATGCACACACACACACACACACACACACACACACACACACACACACACACACACACACACACACAAGCACACACACATCGTAAGCGGAAAGTGTAACCTCTCGAAAGAGCTGTTCTTCACTCCTGTTCCAGAGCGTCGGCTGCGGGGTCACTCCGAAAAGCTCTATCTGTGACGATTTCATCTCAATCGAAGGAGAGGGGCTTTCTCCGTCCGGGTTGCGGATCCGTGGAATAAGCTGCCGGACGAGATAGTGAAGATGCCGACGACTGCTCGGTTCAAAGTCTCTCTTGACCAGAAATGGCCTGAACTCTTTGCATGAACACCCTCCCTGTACATAACTCCATGTCCCCCTACATGGCCTTGCTTTTTGCTTTTTGAGCCAAAAAATTAACTTAACTTAACTTAACAAAGATCGCCTGCATCACTAAAACCATTTCTATAACCGTCAACACTTCCATACCTGCCAACATTACCATTTCTGTATCTAGTTGTTGTTGTTGATAATGATGATGATAACGATGACGATGATGAAATAATCTGATTTATTCAGGAGCGCATTATAGCATCAAAACAAAATACTAGTAACGTATAAATCGAAGTAGTTGCCAAGAGTGCGTTATTTATGCAAATCGGTTTATCCTTCCTTTAATAATCCTTTCTACTATAGACACAGGCTAGCCATTTCTGGAGAATGGGTAAGCCAATTACATTGACCCAAGTTCTCAGCTGGTACTTATTTTATTGACCCCCAAAAGAATGAAAGCAAAGTCAACCTCGGTAGAATGTATCGTGGCTCAGTGGTTAGAGCATCGGGCTCATAATCATGAGGTAGTGAGTTCGATTCCCGGGCCGGGCTGTGTGTTGTGTTCCTGGGCAAGACACTATATTTCACGTTGCTCCAGTTCACTCAGCAGTAGAAATGAGTTGCGATGTGACTGTACCAAGCTCTATCGGCTTTTGTCTTTCTCATGGATAACACCGGTGGCGTGGAGAGGAGGGATTACTGGTCTTCCATAAACACCCTGCCTGGACTTGTGCCTCGGAGGGTAACTTTCTAGGTACAATCATGACCGAAGGGGGAGCTTTACTTTTATACAGAAAGAGAGTGAGAGAGAGAGAGAGAGAGAGGGCATGGTAGAGCGAGAGAAAAGTGTGTGTGAGAAAGAGAGAAGCTGAAATTATTTCAAAAGTTAAACTCCAATTCGCTGAAGTTACCGCAAAAATGAAAAGAAAATCTGAAATACTTGCAAAAACGTACAAAAGAAGAATGGAAAATATTCAAAAAATGAAAATGATGTCTAAATTCATGCAAAATTATATTAAAATGCATAGAAAAGCACGTCTGGATTTGTGGGAGAAAAAATAAGTCTAAAAAGCATGCAAGAATTAAGTTTAAAAGCATGTAAAAGAAAGAAGTTTAAATACATCCAAAAACGAATTCTAAATGCATGCAAAATTAGTCAAAATTATGTAAAGCTGGGGTTAAATGCACCAAAGAACAAGTTAAATGCATCCAAAAACAAATTAAATGCATCGGAAACAGTCTAAATGCAGATAAAATTAGTCAAAATTATGCAAAACGGAAGGTAAGTGCACCAAACAAGTTAAATGCATCCAAAACAAAATCTAAATGCATGCAAAAGGCAGTTGTAAAAATGCAGTCTGTATGCATGTAAAAACGCAGTCTAAATGCAGGCAGAACGCAGTCAAAACAATCTAAACTGAAGGAGCAAAACAGAATTTATTTAAAACTAGCAGTATCGCCCGGCATTGCTCGGGTTTGTAAGGGAAATAACTATATAAGCATTTTTAGAGAGTTATAGCCAAAAAATAGCAAAAAAATGCATTAAAAATGGAAAAAAACATGATGGTAAATTTTTTTTAAAATCGTTGACTCATCGTAGATATTTTTAGAGAGTTACTTCCCTTATATAATAGCGAAAACAATGCATTAAAATGGAAAAAAAATGATGGTAAATTTTTTTTTTTAAATCGTAGACTCATCGTAGACGCGCGCTAATACCCAAAAGGGCTCGATATGAATCACGACTATAAGATACCCGGTTTTGGTTAAACTGCACCGCAAAATGTGGGAGTAGTTAGGAATCTAAATCGTAGGAGACAGACACACAACCTTACTTTTATATATAGAGATATCGAATAATTCAAAATGTATAAAAATAATGAGCCGGTCGTTGCTTAGCCCCAAGTCAACTTTGATGCAGTGCATATATAATTAGACATTCCAGCCATGGCCATACAATTTGCACACGTAATTTAGCTCAGACTACATTACTCAGTAAGTACTGCTTATTTTTTTTTTTTCAAATTGGTACGATGTGATTTGAGCGAGATTTCGTTGTTTATCTCTAGCAGGTTGAACGGCCCCGTAGAAGGGGCCCCTCAAGCGAACAACAGTCTTCGTCACCTTAACGCACCCATCGCACCCATCCACCCGCCTATCCACCCCATCCATACATCCATCCACCTATCCATCACACACCCCTTAACATCTACCAAACTTGAAACGTCACAACATTGACACTTACCCTTCACACCTACCCACCCACTGGAATTGGACTATTTTGAAGAAAACTCGGGTCACTTAGTACATATGTAGTTTGTGTAGTTTGGTAGTCTGACAACTAGGGTGATGGGAGTGAAGGTGTGCGTATATTTTATTCATATAAATACATATTCATATATATACACACACACATATATATACATATAGGTATATATATATATATATATATATATATATATATATAATATATAATATATATTTATCAAAACATATTACACACATATATATACATATACGTATGCATATGCATATACATACATATATAAACATAAAGATATATTTAAATATATATACACATGTATGTGTGTGTATGTATGTAGGTATGTATGCATATATGTATGTATGTGTGTATGTATATATGTTGTGTATGTCTGTGCATATGTATTATATACATACACACACATATATATATACGTGTGTGTATATACACACACACACACACACACACACCGTAGGATCGCGGTTTCGATTCCCAGACCGGGTGTTGTGAGTGTTTATTGAGCAAAAAGCACCTAAAGCTCCACGAGTCTCCGCGGGTGGTGGCGATCCCTGCTGTACTCTTTCGCCACAACTTTCTCTTATTCTTTCTTCTGTTGGCCTGCTCGCTTAGCCAGCGGGGTGGCGTCATTTGAAGGCTAAAACAATGCGAAGCGCATTGTGACCAGTAATGTGTATAGCAACATCAGATATCCTGGTCGGTCACGCTGATCACGGTGATATATATATATCTATATATATATATAATATATATATATATATATATTATATATATATATATATATATATATATAATATATATATATACACACACACATATATATACATATACGTATGCATATGCATATACATACATATATAAACATAAAGATATATTTAAATATATATACACATGTATGTGTGTGTATGTATGTAGGTATGTATGCATATATGTATGTATGTGTGTATGTATATATGTTGTGTATGTCTGTGCATATGTATTATATACTACACACACATATATATACGTGTGTGTATATACACACACACACACACACACACACACACCGTAGGATCGCGGTTTCGATTCCCAGACCGGGTGTTGTGAGTGTTTATTGAGCAAAAAGCACCTAAAGCTCCACGAGTCTCCGCGGGTGGTGGCGATCCCTGCTGTACTCTTTCGCCACAACTTTCTCTTATTCTTTCTTCTGTTGGCCTGCTCGCTTAGCCAGCGGGTGGGCGTCATTTGAAGGCTAAAACAATGCGAAGCGCATTGTGACCAGTGATGTGTATAGCAACATCAGATAGCCTGGTCGGTCACGCTGATCACGGTGATATATATATATATATATATATATATATATATATATATATATATATATATATATATATATATATAATATATAAAGGGAAAGAGAGAGAGAGATCCGTGCTTGGTCACTAAGTCGAGGATAATATTCGGCGCATGAGAAAGTATGTCGTCCTGGTGCAGCATCATAGTCTTTCATAAATTAATTAGTTAATTTATTGTTTGTTGTTGTTTTAGTTGTTCCCCCATCCCGCAAAATTTAAGGCCTTGTGCCTATAGTAGACAGGATTATCACATTCGTTATTGTCGTTGTTGTTTTATTGTTACTGTTGGTATTATGGTGGCGAGCTGGCAGAATCGTTAGCACCCCGGGCAAAATGCTTAGCGGCATTTCGTCTGTCTTTACATCTGAGTTCAAATTCCGCCGAGGGTGACTTTGCCTTTCATCCTTTCGGAGCCGATAAATGAAGTACCAGTGAAACTCTGGTGTCAATATAATCGACTAGTCCCCTCCCACCCAAATTTCAAGCCTTGTGTCTTTAGTGAAAGGGATTATTATCATTATTATTTACGATGATCCAGACCCCTGCGACGACTGCCATCTAAGTCCGACCTCGAGGTTATGTCTGCAAGTTTCCTCGCCCGTTATAATAGTTTTCAGAAAGTTTTTGTCAACATTCCAACTATCAAACAGCTTCCCCTCGGACCCTTTCTTTCATCTATCAACACACGCGACACAGATTTTGACACATCTCGATGCTACTTCAATTTCATCTGTTAAAAACCACGTGGCACCAACTTTTAAAGAACCCTACTTTTTTAGAGACTTCTTGACGTTTGTCCCACATAGCAGAACATACAACAACGATGTAATTGTTGTATTCTGACGAGAAATGACGCCAAGATTTAAAACAGTCTTCGATGGACGTTTTTCCTAATTTGAAACATTGCCTCATCACTGACGAATTTGAGTCCACCGAAGTCCCTCACCAACCTATAGGCATGTTGCAACATTAAAAAGATCTCAACTAATGTTCTACCCAAACTGAAACAGAATTTCATATAAATGCATTCCTCTTGTAAACTTTTCATTGTTCCACAAGAGACGAATCTTCAAGTGCACTGAACGGAAGTTCATCGCCCCATATGTAAAACTGGTGACTGACTGATGTGACGTGATGCGGCTATTATAGGACTGAAAATCGACAATACACAGTTCTGAAGTCACGAATACTTTATGCCAGCTGGTACGAAAATTTGTTTGTTTTTCTTTTCTTCTTTTTTTTTGTGTTTGCTTTAATAAACTTCACACACACACACACATACAACACATATTCTTTTATTTGTTTCAATCATTTAACTGCGGCCATGCTGGAGCACCACCTTTAGTCGAACAAATCGACCCTAGGGCTTGTTCTTTGTAAACCTAGTACTTATTCAATCGGTGACTTTTGCCGAACCGCTAAGTTACAGGAACGTACACACACCAACATCGCTTGTCAAGCGATATTGGGGGTGGGTCAAACCTAGACACACAAACATATACATATACCTGTTGTTAATGTCCTTTAATTTGCATTGTATTTGTGTACCGTTTCTCCGTTTTTTTCCCGTCCTTATCGTATATATTCGCTGCCTTCTCTCAAGGAATCTAGTGGTCTTAGCTTAGTTTTTTCCTTGGAGCTAGCTAGATTGGAGCAATCTCGAGTATACTCAGCCGAAATATATATATATATATATATATATATATATAATAATAATAAATATTAGGGAATAAATCCAAATTTACAGGGAAAATCAGATTTAGGATTAAATCCAATTTTATAGTAAAATATTATATAATATTAAAATTCGAGACAAAACCACTATTTTGCAAAACAACAAGGAAAGACTTAATCAATACATAAAAAATTTTTAATATAAAGAAATAAACCGCCACTACAATCGTTTCATGTCTTCAATGACATTCGTCAGGTGGATTTTCGATCTCCTAATCTTCGAAGGTGGTTCGTCTGGGATTACTCAAATCAGACGGGTATGTTCGATTCCTAGTGCTCTCAAATTTAAACTTAACGAAATCTTGGGCTGTTGACAGGAATGTTGATATAGGTATGTATTTCTAACATCTCTATATCTAACTAACCCAGAAACGGTGTTCTCAAGTAATCGATGTACGAGTGATCCTTCGTTATTTTCCCCTCAATACCTACGTGAATTGTTTTTGAGTATACATTGTCTGGGAGACTCTTCTTATAGTAGAGGAAATAGCTAAATTCTTTGACTGCTATTTCTAAAAGTTCGGTTTGTGGTAAAGTAAACTTTTTTGCTGAACCCTAATTATATAAAGTAATGTTTTATGTATGTATGTATGTATGTTTGTATGTATGTATGTATGTATGTATGTATGTATGTATGTATGTATGTATGTATGTATGTATGTATGTATCCATCCTTTAAGTTCGTTTACGGAAACGTTCTTAAATATGCATATAAAAGAACCTATTCCATTATGCCAGCTACAGCTTAATGATGCCAGCTGGCAATACCAGTTTTTTGGGGTTGAATTGAGCTGTGTCAATATAATGCAGGATAAATATGATATAAAGCCTTGTGAGTGGATTTTGGTAGACGGAAACTGAAAGAATCCCGTCGTATATATATTATATATATCATATATATATATATATATATATATATATATATATATATATATATATATATTATATATATATATATATATATATATATATATATTTATGTTTATGTTTTCCAGTTTCATCCCTTGAGCTGTGGCCATGCTGGGGCACCGATGTATATATGCGTGTCTTTGTTGTCTGTTTTGTTTTGTCTCCAGCCACCCACCCATCATCGCTTGACAACCGTTGTTGGAGACCCGATAGAAAAGTCCTACGCCTCAAGACGATGCTCCAGTATGGCCTCAGTCAAATATCTCAAACAAATAAAATAATACATACATATATATGTGCGTGTGTATGTATGTATATATATATTTTTTCTGTGATCGACCAGGCTATCAGATGTTGCTACACATCGCTGGTCACAATGCGTTTCGCATTATTTTAGCCTTCAAATGACGCCACCCCGCTGGTTAAGCGAGCAGGCCAGCAGAAGAGTGAGAGAAAGTTGTGGCGTGGAGGCGCAATGGCCCAGTGGTTATATATATATATAATTTCTGAAGGATAATTTACTTTCACTTCTCTACGACAGTAAACTGCATATTAACCATCCTTTCACCTAAATGCACAAGAGCCACACGAAATTAAGAGCCTTGTTCAAGAACACAACGTACTACCTATCGACCTCACAATCGCGAGAGCAAGACCCCTAACCACTTGGCAACGCAACTTCCCATTCGTTCGTGTAAGTTAAGACATTGTTTAATTACGTTAATTAATACATCTGTTAATGAAGTTTTTGTTTGTACCACATGTTACTCAACTACTGAAGTGTCACTAAACTGTACCGCTTCACCTTTCGTCATCTCCTTTCTTTACTTCTTCATTTCTTTCTTTCTTTACTTCTTTCTTTCTTTCTTTCTTTCTTTCTTTCTTTCTTTCTTTCTTTTTTTTCTTTCTTTTCTTTCTTTCCTTTTCTTTCTCTTCTTTCTTTCTTCTCTTCTTTTCTTCTTTACACTCTATCTTCTTACTTCTTTTCTCTTCTTTCTACTACTTCTTCTTTCTCTTTTTTCTTTACTGTCTTCTTTTCTTTTTCCTTCTTTTCTTTTTCTTTTTTCTTTCTTTCTCTCTTTCTTCCTTTCTTTTTTTCCTCCATTCACCTCTTTTTTTTTTTCTTCCTTTTTCTTTTTCTCTTTTTTCCTACTCTCTTTTCCATTCTTTTCTTTCTTTCTTGCTTTCTTCCACTCCTTCGCCCCGTTCTTCCCACCTCTTCTTTCCCTTCTTACATCATCCTCTCCTTTGTTCACCCCCTCTCTTTATCCATTCCCCTTCCCCTTTATTATCTCTTCGTTCTTATCCCCCCTCTCTCTCTCTTCACATTCCTCCCTTTCTACCTCATTCCTTACTCCTCTCTTTTCCCTTTCTCTATTCTTCTCTTTCTTCCTCTTTATCTTTCTCCATCTCTCTCTCCCATTTCTTCTCATCTCCTTCATCCTCTTCTCCTCTCCCCTTTCCCTCCCCAGTTTCCCCCCCTCTCCCACCGTTACCCATTATCCTCACCCCTACCTTTACACAAACACCCAACAAAATACTTAGAAAACAAAAACTCTCGCCACTACAACCTTTAGTTGTTATTGTTGATTTTGTTGTTGATGTTGTTGTTGATTTTATTGTTGTTTAACCCTGGGCTAACTCTCATTGGCCAAACCTATGATCTAAGGCAGCGGGAGCTCCAGCCACCAAGCCGTGGATCATTTGGTACAGGGCCGCACAAAAAGAAAAAAATTTCAAATTTTCTTTCTATCTTATTGATTATCGCAATCTTCTGGGTGTTTTTTGCTTTATGTATGTATCATATATGTAATGATATATAGGGTGGGCCAAAAACCAGGCACCGGAATTGTCAAAGACATGCTTCGATTTTTCTAAAATTGAATAAAATAAATAAAATAATGATGAATACACACGTAGTGGTACATGATGAACAAAATGAATAATAGTAATAATAATAATAATAATAATAATAATAATAATAATAATAATAATAATAACAATAATAATAATAAGAAGAAGAAGAAGAAGAAAAGAAGAAGAAGAAATACCCTGATGCATTATCAGACAGTGGCTCTCATGGCTTCTGATTTTAAATGACTGGAAATGTTGACCAACAAAATACTTGGAAAACATTGTTTTGTCTTGGCATAAAAGATGGGCTACGCAAATATTCTGCTCAATACCACAGATTATTTGCTTGTCAATTGTTTGACCGTAACCAGTTGACCATGTCCCTTAGTGACTGACGATATGTGCATCTCTGAGCACGAGCAGAAGTAGTGGAGGAGTATCATAGAGGAGTTCTTTGGGGTTTGGATAATTCACGTCTGGAAACATGTGTTTCGTTCAACATCTTAAACAATCCTTATTCAAGAACCTTTTGAGTGGGATGGGCTACTCGACTTGAAGAAAATTGTAATTGGGCCCCACCTGCAAGGTCAAGCGCTGTTTATCTTGATATGAGATCACCATGTCGCGCACATTTGGTTGTGATGCATGTGCCTGGTGTACCCTTATCAGATGGGTAGTCATGATGGGTATACTGGGCTTCGTATATTTTACTCCAGTGTCACTTTGATGATATGCACTGCTCTCTTACTCAATAATAATAATATAATAAAGATTTTTTTTATTGGCCGCAAGGGCCCAAAATATGGACAATATCGAAGGACGAGTTACAGCACACAAAATCATAGCGAAAACAAAAAATACAAAAGCAAGTGGGACGGGTTTACATCAATCAAAGAGAGAGATACTACCACATTGAAGGATATAACAGAGGATATGAAATAGAAATTAGAGAAATAATAAACAAATAAATAAATAAATAAAATCTCTAATAGCAGGGCAGCCCACTTAGGATAATTCGGGGTAAACCCCACCCCAAATTCCCAGATTACTCTGCCATCTCCAAGGCATGGGAAAGTGCCCTCTTCCAGATTCTTTCCTCCTGCTTAGAAAAGTATACTCAGAGTCGGTCTGGTCTCCCCATTCTTGCCACTGAAAATAATTATAAAATTAATTAATTTTTACTCTAGGCTCAAGGCCTAAAATTTGAGGAGAGGAGTAAGCCGCTTACATTGACCCCCACTGCTCAACTGGTACTCGTTATTTTATCGACCCTGAAAGGCTGAAAAAGGCAAAGTCAACCTCGGCGGAATTTGAACTCAGAATGTAAAGAGCGGGAAGAAATGTCGCAAAACATTTTATCCGGCATGCTAACCATTCTGCCATTTGACCGCCTTCGTTAATCTTACAGTAGTAGTAGTATAGTAGTAGTAGTAGTAGTAGTAGTAGCAGCAGTAGTAGTGGTTGTATTTGTAGCAGCAGTAGCAGTAGTAGTAGTAGTAGTAGTAGTAATAGTAGTAGTAAGTAGTAGTAGTATCAGCAGCAGCACTGGTGGTGGTAGTAGTAGTAGTAGCACTGGTGGTGGTGGTGGTAGTAGTAGTGGTGATGGTGGTGGTAGCAGTTGTAGTAATAGTAGTAGTGGTACCAGTAGTAGTAGTAGTAGTAGTTGAATGAACAAATAAGACGGAGCCGAGAGGTCATTCGGTGCAAATTTTTCTCAAAGAAAAGAATCAAACGAACAAATAAAAAAATAAAAAACATTGTTTTGTCCCCGAATAACAAACCACATGTTTATTTTTGTGTTTTTTTTTTGGTATTTGTTTTGTCTTGTTTTGTTTTTTTACACTCGACGTCACTGTCATCCCACCCAGCCAGCACCCGTTTCACACAGACAACAAATTCGTACCTGGCCACCACCACCACGACCACCACCACCACCGCTGCCACCACAATCAATTGTACTATATCACCTACTCCAAACGACCACCTGCGATACCACATCACCACCACCACCATCTTCACCATCAACATCTTCTCCACTACCACACGACTACAACCACCTCTATCTATCTGTCGTCTGTCTGTCTGTCTGTCTATCGGTCAGTCTGTCTGCCTGCCTGTTTGTATGTCTGTCTGTTCATCTCTCTGTTTGTTGTCTGTCTATCGGTCTGTCTGCCTGCCTGTCTGTTTATCTGTCTGTTCATCTGTTTGTCTGTCTATCTGTTTGTCTATCAGTCTGTCTGTCTGTCTGTCTATTTGTTTGTTCATCTGTCTGTTTGTTGTCTGTCTATCAGACTGTCTGCCTGTCTGTCTGTCTATCTGTTTGTCTGTTTATCTGACTGTCTTGTCTGTCTGTCTGTCTCTCATGCCAACCACAAATTTCAGCAACAGAGGTAAATCAGTATTATACACGACATAGGGCGGCGAGATGGCAGAATCGTTTGCAAGCCAAGCGAAATGCTTAGCGGAATTTCGTCCGACTTTACGTTCTGAGTTCAAATACCACCGAGGTCGACTTCCATGCGAGACACTTTTTTCCGCGGCTTTTCATCCTTTCGGGGTTGATAAAATAAGTGCCAGTCGAATACTGGGGTTGATGTAATCGACTTATCTCCTCCCCTGAAATTGCTGGCCTTGTGCCAAAACTTGAACTAAAAATATTATACACGACTGTATTTATTGGTGAAACCGTAACAATTTATTTGGTTTATCAAGTAACTTTAGCGGAATCTTAGCTTCTCTTAACAAAGCTCTAAGTCTTGTCTTGTGCACCAGCTAACGCTTCTTGCCTTAAAATCTAAAATTCCACCATTCTTTGATTCATTTCGTACATAAATTTAGATGACGGATGGCTTCACGAGAAGCATTATTTTCTACTTTGGCGGTGAGCTGGCAGAAACGTTAGCACGCCGGGCGAAATGCGTAGCCGTATTTCGTCTGCTGCTACGTTCTGAGTTCAAATTCCGCTGAGGTTGACTTTGCCTTTCATCCTTTCGGGGTCGATTAATTAAGTACCAGTTACGCACTGGGGTCGATATAATCGACTTAATCCGTTTGTCTGTCCTTGTTTGTCCTCTCTGTGTTTAGCCCCTTCTGGGTAGTAAAGAAATTGGTATTTCGTCCGTCGCTATGTTCTGAGTTCAAATTCCACCGAGGTCGACTTTGCCTTCCATCCTTTCGGGGTCGATAAATTAAGTACCAGTTGCGTACTAGGGTCGATCTAATCGACTGCCCCCCCCCTCCCACCAAATTTCAGGATTATTTTCTACCTTGACCAGTTTCCACGTTCCAATCAGAATCTTATTTGTTTCACTCTGTGTGTGTGTGTGTGCATATATATTGTGTCTGAGGAGAGTCATACTGCCTTAACATCTAATTCGCTCACCGGTTCGCAAAATTTTTTTCCCCACGACAGTTCCGGACCCCAGTAATGAACTCATTTGTATACAACCAATCAGAGCTCACCTTGACCATGTCAAGTTAACAAACACACTCTACCAAGTAAACTCAAGACGAAGAACGGTGTTGTAAGTCGACCGATCGCCAAGTTATGCCTGGTTTTCGGAGACAATTAGATAGATTTGCATCTATACTTATTATCGGATTTTGTTAGGGCCCCATATGGTGGATGGCGAAAATGTGGATAGAGGGTGATGTACTTACAACCCTCTTCCTTTACTGTTCTACAAAGTAAACAACAACACACATAACTACGCTGAGGCAGCCATGGTTGAAACAAGAACAAGAACAACAAGCATTAATACAAGAGAAAAGAAGAATGGTCATTCCTTAACCAAGTGACCTTATCTTGTGGTTCATAATTGGGGTTCGGAACTCTCGTAGGAAAAAAATTTTCACCACCGGCTCAGTTTCCACTTATTTATATTTTTTTCCTATCCAAAATTTTCGTTGCTTTTGCAACTTTATCAGTGAATGTTGATTCTGTCAGAAGGAACGCAGCTCCGATGACGGACAGTCAACATCCATTGACAAGGTAGTAAAAGCAACGAAAATTTTGGAAAGGAAAAAATATAAATAATAAATGAATGGAAATTGAACCGGTGAGCGTGTTCGATATTAAGGCAGAATGACTCTCCCCGGACACAAAATTTGTTTCAACACACGAATTCACATAAAGAATCTTGCAAACCAGATGCAAAAACGAAGTATACACACACACACACACACACACACACACACACACACACACACACACACGCGCACACACACACCACACCACACACACACGCACACGCACACACACACCACACACACTATATTAAATCGCTGAGCGAGATATAAACAGTAGTAATACGGAATTGTAACATATAATTGCCAACCAAGTGTGGCGTCCTATACAGGACAGTGCTACTGACATTTATAGCCCCAGGAAGACATTTCCTCCAACTGGCTAACGACACACATTCTGTGTCCGATTAGTATTTGCGAGGGAGCGATGACCTCCCCATGCAAATACAGAATGTGTGCCGTTAGCCAGCTGGAGGGCATGTCTTCCTGGGGCTATAAACATCAGTAGCACTGTCCTGTACAGGACGCCACATTTGGTTGGCAATTATGTTACGATATATATATGTGTGTGTGTGTGTGTGTGTGTGGTGTGTGTGTGTGTGTGTGTGTGTGTGTGATGTTTTATTAATTTATTTAACAGTTCTGGACAATTGATAGATTTCTGTAGCTCAATGGTTGCTCACTGATATTGTGGAATGTGTAATTAGTTGGAATCTACAGAAAAGAAAAGACGATGACAGGTGAAGGAACAGCAAACGGGTGTAGTAGTAGCTTGACTTCGGGAAGAATGGAAAAGTCTTTGACGATTCGAGCCTACGCTCTTCGACAGAAAGGTTTGAAAGGAAAAAAAGATGGAGAGAGAACGAAATAAAAAAAAAACATATATTTACATACACACACACACTAGCTCCTACACGCATTTTTTCTCTCCTTGTTTCTCTCCTTTTTTTCTCTCCTTGTTTCTCTCCTTGTTTTTTTTCTGTGTATCTTTCTGTCGAAGAGCGTAGGCTCGAAATGTAAAAGACTTTTTCTATTCCTGAGCGCTATACTAATACATTTGTTTGTTTGTACTCCACCTGCCTTCGTCTTTTGTTTATTTTCGTAAACTTTCCCTTTACACACACACACATATATATATATATATACACATGCATATACATACATAATGTATATACACATATATATACATACACACACTATATATATATAAGAGAGATAATACATACGCATACATATACAAATACAAACATGCACATGTATACATACATGCATATACACATGTATACACATACATACACACAAGCATATATACATCACACACACGTATATATACACAACATTCATACATACATACACACATGCATGCATACATACATACATACATAAAGTTTATAGTTGTTACTTAAAATTATTCGGTCATGTGACTTGCCGAACGTAAACAACACGAACAACAATAACACTAGCAGTCACAAACAAACAAACAAACAAACAAGCAACAACAACAACGACAACAACAACAACGAAGAAGAAAAGTATAAATAAATTAATAAATTAATTAATTAATAAACGGAGTTCCCGGATGTGATGAGGATTGTTATCGGGATATTGGGTACTATGGTTAGGGGAAACGATTGAGATGATGTTATTGGGTGCAGGGCCTTGGGGGTAGGGGATACGGCAGAAAGGGTGGGGATAGAGAGAGAGAGAGAGAGAGAGAGAGAGAGAGAGAGAGAGGATGTGGGTGGTGGGATGAGGTGAGAGGAGGAGAATGGAGTTCAAGGAAATGATTATGTATATATGGGTATATATGAGTATGTGTGTAATATATATATGTATGTGCTGTGTGTGTGTGCGTGTATTTACATGGGTGTGTATGTGTATACGTTTCAGTGTAGGTATGTATGTAGTATGTATGTATGTATGTATGTCTATGTGTAGCTATATGCTTGTGTATATGTGTGTGTATATGTATATACTTTTATGTGCACATGCATTTATGTGTATGTGTATGTATATGTAACGCGGGTGTAGATGTATGCATCTGTGTATACACACATACACATAGGTTTCATACATATGTGTGTGTGTGTGTTTGATTATAATACATAATATATATATAATATTCTATAATATATATGCTATAACACACATACACACACATACATACAATATATATATGATATATATATAATATATATAATATATATATATTATACAAATTGTGAAATGAATAGACAGGCAGGCAGACACGCAGACAGACAGACAGATAAATAGATAGGTAGATGGATAAATAACCTTCGAAAAGTACGCTTCTGTATCTGTACCTAAAACTCGCCCAACACCACTAAACAACAGCGAACCCCCACCACCACCTTCATCTCCACCGCCACTAACACCACCATCACCCTCATCCCCACCCACCCCCACCTCACCCCCACTCCACCTCACGCCACCCCCACCTCACCCCACCCGACCATTCTCCACTGTCCGTCGTCTACTCCACCACCACCTTCTAACCACAACAACACCGGTACCGTTATGTGCGAGCCACACCTGCGAAGGACAGGTAGGGTCAGAAAGTGGAGGTCATTAGGTACACATTCCGGCATAGACCGAGAAAAAACGAGGAAAGGATGAAAGCCAGGTGTCAACGAGTGCAGTTTCTTATGGATGACTTGAGTCTTATAATACACACACACACTCACACACACACACACGTGTGTATTAATGTGTGTGTGTGTGTGAGTGTGTGTACATAAACGTTCACAGACATAAACACACATTCGCATGCGCACAGCTATATGTATGTTATTATGCGTAATCATCTTGTATATAAAAATAAACACCACACACACACATACACACGCTCACACACACATTTCTTTATCTATCTATCTATCCATCTATCTATCTATCTATCTATCTATCTATCTATCTATCTATCTGTCCATCTATCCATCTATCCCGCTATCTATCTATCTTCTATCTATCTATCCATCTATCCATTTATCTATCTATCTATCTATCTATCTATCTATCTATCTATCTATCTATCCCTCTATCTATCTATCTATCTATCTATCTATCTATCTATCTATCTATCTATCTATCTATATATATATATATATATATACATACATACATACATACATACACACATACACATTTACATATATACAAATGCATGTATACACACACACACACACACACACACACACACACACACATATAGTGATATAATGATTCATACAACTAGTACACACGGTGTATTTGGTATAATAATTAGTAACTAATACGTATGCGTATACTATAATATATCATCAGTCACGTACATACACACATATACACACACACACACACACACACACACTCGCACATATCCACACAAATGCGCGCGCGTGCTCTTGTGTGTTTATACTCGGCAAACATTTCATGCTAATTGTGGCGTGCCCGTTACGCGAGCATGAATTGACAGATTTACGGATTGATTCCTTCAACGCGCCGGGTTTACGTCATCACTTTTCCAACGAATCATCTCACTTTTCTACATAGACAAACTGGCGCCAAAACCAGCCGACGTCATTAACTTTTCTAACCGTTCATCAACTTTTGACTGATTGTATGTTAACCGGGTGTATGTTGGTGGAAAGGAGCTTAGCCGAGTACAAATACCACCACCCCGTGTTTGGCTGAGTTACTGGACATCTCGGACATAAGCGTAGATGGTCAGTATGCTATTTACGATGTATCATACCGCAGTGATTGATACCAGACTATTTACGATGTATCTGTCACATTGATGAACAACAACAGACCAGTTACGATGTATCATAGGCGCAGGAGTGGCAGTGTAGTAAGTAACTTGCTTACCAACCACATGGTTCCGGGTTCAATCCCACTGCGTGGCACCTTGGGCAAGTGTCTTCTACTATAGCCTCGGGCCGACCAACGCCTTGTGAGTGGATTTGGTAGACGGAAACTGAAAGAAGCCCGTCGTATATATATATGTATATGTATATGTTTATGTGTCTATGTTTGTCCCCCAACATCGCTTGACAACCGATGCTGGTGTGTTTTCGTCCCAGTCAATTAGCAGTTCAGCAAAAGAGACCGATAGAATAAGTCCTGGGGTCGATGTGCTCGACTAAAGGTAGTGCTCCAGCATGACCACAGCCAAATGACTGAAACAAATAAAAATAAAATAAAAAAATACCACAGTGATTGACACCAGACTGTATACCATGTATCATGTCACAGAGATGAACTACAGACCCCTTACGGTGGATCATACCGCAGTGATGAACAGCAGACCCTTTACGATGTATCATAACTGCAGTGATGGACGGCAGACCAGTCGTGATGTATCATAAAGCAGTGATAGGGAGCAGGCTAGTTATGATACATTATATTGCAGCGATAGACAATAGACCAGTTATGATGCATTAAAGCGCAGTGATTAACAGTAGACCAACGTTAAAAAAGAATCTATCATAAAGGCATCTGTCAACAGCTTAACAACTGGTCGATGACAAAATCTTGTGATTTTCCTGAGGCATATGTATCCGTCAATGACATCCGAATATTGATATCATAATCTATTCGATGAAATTATTTGTTTTCTTTTAATGGCTTTGAATTGTTCAATGTATGGGTGTGTATGACAGGGTAGAATTACACATGTTTATAGGGGGCATATATGCCGGGTGCTACTACATTCAGAATTCTCATATTTAAGTGCGGGTGTATATAGGGATGTCACCCGTATATATATATTTCTATCTTTTATTACTTGTTTCAGTTACTGAATTGCGGCCACCGCCTTCAAGGGTTTTAGTCGAGCAAATCGACCCAGGACTTATTCTTTGTAAGCCCAGTACTTATTCTATCGGTCTTTTTTGCCGAACCGCTAAGTGACGGGGACCTAAAGACACCAGCATCGGTTGTCAAGCAATGATAGGGGGACAAACACAGACACACAAACATACACACACATACATATATATGACAGGCTTCTTTCAGTTTCCGTCTACCAAATCCACTCACAAGGCATTGGTCGGCTCGAGGCTATAGCAGAAGACACTTGCCCAAGATGTCACGCAGTGGGACTGAACCCGGAACCATGTGGTTGGTAAGCAGGCTACTTACCACACAGCCACTCCTGCGCCTATTGTTTTTTTTTTTAAGTCTGGTACTTATCCAGTCCGCTCCTTTTGCCGAACTGTTAAGTAACCTGGACGCAAACAAACCAAAACTGGTTCTCAAACGGTGAGAAGATAGACAAATATGCGTGCGCGCACACAAACAACAATATGTGTGTGTGTGTGTGTGTGTGTGTGTGTGTGTGTGTGTGTGTGTGTGTGTGTGTGTGTGTGTGTGTGTGTGTGTGTGTGCGTGTGTGTATGTGTGTAATAATAATAAATAATGCTTAGCGGTATTTCATCTGCCGCTACGTTTTAAGTCCAAATTCCGCCGAGGTCGACATAAATTTTCATCCTTTCGGGATCGATTAAAAATAAGTACCAGTTACGCACTGGGGTCGATATAATCGACCTGATTTCTTGTTTGTCCCTTCTATGTTTAGCCCCCTGTGGGCAATAAATATACAAGTAAATAATATATAAATATATATATATATATTATATATATATATATATATATAAAAAAAAAGGAAATGAAGAAAATGCTGACAAAATATTTAAGTAATTTAAGTAATTTAAGTAATTTAATTAGGTGAAATTCTTTTTACCGGTTGCGCATTGTTATGCTTATCAAAAGATAATTTTTTTTAAGAGAGATAAAGTTCTTTTCTGATAGATTTCTTTTTTATATATCACAACTCGTGTTCCACATCTCCTTTTTTAAATATATATATATATATATATATATATGCGACGAGCTTCTTTCATTTTCCGTCTACCCCAAGGCTTTGGTCGGCCCGGGGCTGGGAAGCAACACCTGCTAATTTATATAGCCACAATGACTATATATATATATATATATATATATATATATATATATATATATAGTTACGACGACGAGGGTTCCAGTTGATCCAATCAACGGATCAGCCTGCTCGTGAAAATAACGTGCAAGTGGCTGAGCGCCCCACAGGCACCCTTAACGTAGTTCTCGGGGAGATTCAGCATGACACAGTGTGACAAGGCTGAACCCTTTGAAATACAGGTACAACTGAAACTGGAAGAGTGAGAGAAAGTTGTGGAGAAAGAGTACAGCAGGGTTCGCCACGACCTCTGCCGGAGCCTCGTGGAGCTTTAGGTGTTTTCACTCAATAAACACTCACAACGCCTGGTCTGGGAATCGAGTCCGCTGCCTAACCTGGGGTCATTGTGCCTCCACAAAGTTATATATTATATAACTCTCTCTCTATATATAGGCGCAGGAGTGGCTGTGTGGTAAGTAGATTGCTTACCAACCACATAGCTCCGGGTTCAGTCTCACTGCGTGGCACCTTGGGCAAGTATCTTCTACTAAAGCCTCGGGCAGACCAAAGCCTTGTGAGTGGATTTGGTAGACGGAAACTGAAAGAAGCCTGTCGTATATATATATATGTTTGTGTGTCGGTTCTTGTCTCCCCTACCATCGCTTGACAATCGATGTTGGTGTGTTTACGTCCCTGTAATTAGCGGTTCGGCAAAAAAAAAACCCCTGATAGAATAAGTACCAGGCTTACAAAGAATAAGTCCTGGGGTCGATTTGTTCGGCTAAAGCGGTGCTCCAGCATGGCTGCAGTCAAATGACTGAAACAAATAAAAGAAAAGAATAAAAGATTATGTATATATAACTTACTGATTTGCTAGCAGTGTCTCGTTGCTTTATTGTTCTGGTGAACAATATCTATAGATTTCTAACCAACAATGATAGCTACGAGGAAGATAAACATTATATTTATATACACAATATGTTCGTGACCAGAAAAGGAAGAAACAGCTTTATAAGCTACATATATCAATTCTGTTTGCACTTACTTCAGCAGCTATGCACCAACCATAGTTGCATATGAAAACATTGCTTAGAAATCCTTTGATGTTAGTGGCTACGGCAAACTGAATAGGCCAATTTGCATATCTAACGCTTCCTACACAGCCAGTTTTGAATATTAAGTTATTATATAATTCGCGTGGCTTTGTAGTCAGGATGTTGCATCGAAGATCGTAAGGTTGTGGTTTCGATTCTTATTTCTTTATTGCCCACAAGGGGCTAAACATAGAGGGAACAAACAAGGACAGACAGAGGGATTGTGTCGATTACATCGACCACAGTGCGCAACTGGTACTAATTTAATCGACCCCAAAAGGATGAAAGGCAAAGTCAACCTCGGCGGAATTTGAACTCAGAACGTAGCGGCAAACGAAATACTTATTTCTTTATTACCCACAAGGGGCTAAACACAGAGGGGACAAACAAGGACAGACATAGGTATTAAGTCGATTACATCGACCCCAGTGCGTAACTGGTACTTAATTTATCGACCCCGAAAGGATGATAGGCAAAGTCAACCTCGGCGGAATTTGAACTCAGAACCTAACGGCAGATGAAATACGGCTACGCATTTCGCCCGGCGCGCTAACGTTTCTGCCAGCTCGCCTTTTTTTTTCTTTTTTTTTTGTAGTTTCGATTCCTAGAGAGGGCGATGCGCTGTGTTTTATGTAAAATACTTCGTTTCACGTTTCTCCATTCCACTCAACTGGCAAAACTGAGCAATCCTTCTACAGACCACTGTCCCGTGGATGAGGGGAATATGTCCGGGGAAAGCAACCTTGTGAACCTATGGCTCAGGAAGGGACTATGATACTTTTTTTAAAAAATTTTATAATTCATTACAGTAACGAAGCGAAACCCTAGTAGCTTACAAATATGCACACACACCTACACGCTAGTAATACACGATCGCACATACTTCAGTAATGCAAACACACACATACACCAGTGACGCGCGCATACACGCACACATATCAACAATGCATAGAAACATCGATGGTGCAGACACCCAGACATACACACCAGTTGTACGCACGCATACGCCAGTAAAACACACACACATATGCACAAGTAATACACACACACGCATCTACATACCAGCAATGCTGGCAGACACGTTAGCGCGCCGGGCGAAATGCTTAGCGGTATTTCGTCTGTCGTTACGTTCTGAGTTCAAATTCCGCCCAGGTCAACTTTGCCTTTCATCCTTTCGGGGTCGATAAATAAAGTACCAGTTTCGTACTGGGGTCGATATAATCGACTTAATCCGTTTGTCTGTCCTTGTTTGTCCCCTCTGTGTTTAGCCCCTTGTGGGTAGTAAAGTAAAGGAATATATACATACCAGCAATGCACACACACACACACACACACACATACACACACACATCACATCACACACACCAGTAATGCATACACACACGCACACGCACACATCACATCACACCACACATATATACACAGCTTGGAGAAGAAGTATGGGTTCCGCCAGGTTAAATAAATCCCAAATATACGAGTCCATAACTAAGAGGAAAGTCATTGAAAAGGTTGCCAGCAACGAAAGAGCTTTGACAAACAAAAACAAAGCAAACGACTTACTGCTTAACCAAATTAAACAAACAATCGTTAGTTAGTTGGATATTTAACTAATGGACTAATTTAGCGACCCCGAAAGGATGAAAGGCAAAGTCGACCTCGGCGGAATTTGAACTCAGAACCTAACGGCAGACGAAATACGGCTACGCATTTCATCCGGCGCGCTAACGTTTCTGCCAGCTCGCCTTTTTTTTTTCTTTTTTTTTTGTAGTTTCGATTCTTATAAAGGGGTGGAATTGAACCTGTGCATGTGTTAATAATCCCTTCTACTCTTTTCTACTAAAGGCACAAGGCCTGAAATTTTGGAGAAATTTTGGGGACTAGTCGATTACATCGACACAAGTACCCCATTGGTTCTTAATTTATCCACTCCGCAAGGACGAAAGCAAAAGTCGACCTCGGCGGAATTTGAACTCAGAACGTAAAGACGGACGAAATGCCCCTAAGCATTTCGTCCGGCGAGCTAATGATTCTGCCAGCTCACCGCCTTAGTGTGTGTTAATAATAGTTGATATAATGGCTCTCTCTAGACGCAACAAAATACTCCATAAGATTATCCAGTATTATCCGTACAGCCCAATGGGTAATGGCCCTTTTACCTGCCTTTCGCTCATCCATGACCCCTTTTGTAAGGCAAATCGTCTGTCCTATTTTTATTTTTTGGTTTTCAAATCCAATCACAGACCCACCCACTCCAACACTTATCGTTTATCTTTACACAAAGATGATGGTACTTCAATTGAGGAGTATATCTGATGTTGTTTGATTGACTCGCCCCTTCACAGAACGGAATTGGGTCGGGTCAAGTGACTTGACATTAAATACGAATAGATATGACAGGTAGACAGATAGACAGCCAGCAGCAGCAACAGCAGCGGAGGCGCAATGGTCCAGTGGTTAGGGCAGCGGACTCGCTGTCGTAAGAACGCAGTTTCGATTCCCAGACCGGGCATTGTGAGTGTTTATTGAGCGAAAACATCTAAGCTCAATGAGGCTTCGGCGATGGTGGGGGGGGGGGGTGAACCCCGCTGTACTCTTTCACCACAACTTTCTCTCATTCTTTCGTCCTACTTCTACCACAAAGCAGAGGAACCATGGTGTAACCCACTATGGTATGGTAAACTTTCAGAATACTATGTACCCCGGGATGGTTCAGCTCTCCACCCGTTAAAAGCCACCGTTTACGGAATGAGGATAACAACGTACGAGGGGCGTTCAATAAGTAATGCCTCTGACCCACTTGCAGTTGTTTGATCTAGCTGAAACTTTGCATGTGCAATTATTTATACCTCTATAGATTAAGTGGCAAATTACAGCTCTGAACTAATTGTGGTTTCCGATTTACAGGTGTTTGAACTGAGTCAAGTGTGAAATGGAGCATGTTGAGTGTCGACCAGTGATCCGGTTTTTGTATTTGAAAGGACGTACACCACGGGAGACTTTTGATGAAATAAAAGTAACTTATGGTGATGATGCCCCATCATATGACCTTGTAAAACGCTGGCATCGTGAATTCAAACATGGTCGGAACTCTGTGGAAATAGCTCCCAGATCTGGTCGCCCCCTTCTGCCATTGATGAGGCTGTCAAGTTGAGGCTGCCATTTTGGAAGATCGACGCATAACTATTCGCCAAATAACCCATGAGGTCAAGATTAGTACCGGGTCTGTGGAAACTATCATTCATGACCATTTGCATATGCAAAAGGTGTCTGCCAGATGGATTCCCAGGCTGCTCACACCTTTCCAGAAGCAAGAACGCGTCGATTGCTCGTGGATGAATTTGGAGATGTGCCAAGAAGATGAGTCAAAATTTTTCAAAAGACTGATTGCATAGGATAAAACCTGGGTCCATCACTATGATCCAGAGACCAAAGCCCAGTCAATGCAGTGGAAGCACCGTGACTCACCTCCTCCAAAGAAGGCAAGGGTGCAGCCCTCCGCTGGCAAGGTCATGCTTACAGTCTTCTGGGACCAGGACGGAGTAGTGAAGACAGATTTCCTGGCAAAGGGTGCCACAATTACAGGAGTCTATTATGCTTCACTTTTGAGGAAATTAAGAGAAGCTATCAAAATCAAGAGGCGGGGCAAGATCAGCAAAGGCATCCTCCTCCTGCAGGACAACGCTCCGATCCACAACTCGCGTGTCGCCAGATCAGAAGCACAGGCGTGCGGCTATGAACTCATCCCCCACCCCCCTACACTCCTGACCTTGCACCCTCTGATTTTCACCTCTTCCCAGCCATGAAGTTGTTTTTGAAAGGAAAGCGTTTCCCAGATGATGCAGCCTTGATTTCTGAAGTCACGTTGAGGTTGGAGGACCAAGCTGGGTTCTTCTACAAAAACGGTCTCCAGAGCTGCATCAAACGATGGGAGAAATGCGTAACTCTGGGTGGTTCCTATGTAGAAAAAGACTAATAACTGTGCCAAGTTTCGTTGCTCTACTACTATGGGAAGTGGGCCAGGGGCATTACTTATTGAACGCCCCTCGTAGTTTTCGCGCCCGTGCAACCGCCAGTTTATCGCGTGTGGTGGGTGGATCTTCAAGTTGCCACACGCATTCTTAGTAGCTTAGAGTAGGCTCGAATTAGAGATTATTCTTTGTGGCTAATGGCGTGAGTCCTGATTGGAAGAAGAGAAGAAGCAGCTGTAGTAGTAGTAGTAGTAGTAGTAGTTGCGGTGGTGGTGGTGGTGGTGGTGGTAGTAGTAGTAGTAGTAGTAGTAGTAGTAGTAGTAGTAGTAGTAGTAGTAGCGGTGATGGTGGCGGCAGCGGCGACGGTGGTGGTGGTACTGCGTAGCCTCCTCTTGCGAACGTTTCGGCGAATTTCTGCCAGAAAATTGCCACACGGCATCAGAGAACACGCGTTCGCCGTGGTTCGTTAGAAACCGGAATGCAACTTTGCTGCCATGTCGCGCCTGTGCCACCCGGGACCATTATTACACGCCTGTGGTGCTTGTGCTTTCGTATTTCAGGCACTCGTGCTCTAGTACAAATAATGCCTCCTTCGTTTTTTGGCGTCAAAGAAATGGCTGGTGAGGCCGGCCATTCTCATCGCCAGCACGTCGTTTGTGACGTGTCTTTCTTTCTGTTCACTTGATGAAAACTCAACGCCTATGATTATCCACCGCGATTGTGTGGGTCTGTTATATGAAAACTGACCCAGGGTTAAACAACAGCAATCTTTCCGTTTCTTATTGCCAAAGAATAGTAGGTGCTGTCTTTATATGTAGGACGAGGTCAACAGTCTGGTTTGTCCATACGTGTGATAGAGTAATCAAACGAGGGAATTATGCTATCGACCTTCCAGACATAGAAGCTAAGTTTCCCTCATATCACACATAACTGTCTATGAAAAAAAAAAAAAAGAAAACGGGCGCATGCGTGGTTGTTGTGTGGTAAGAAGTTGACTCTGCAACTGCATGGTTCCGGGTTCAGTTCTCCTGCGTGGCATCATGGGCGTGTGAATTCTGCAATAGCCTCGGTTCGACCGAAGCCTTGAGAATGGATTTGATTGACGGAAACTGAAGCCTGTCGCGCGCTCACACACACACACACACGTATGTATTATGTATGCATGTGTGTGTGTGTGTGTGTGTGGTGTATGTGCGCACGCGTTTGTGTGTGTCTTTGTGTCTGTATTTGCCCACCACCACTGCTTGACAACTGACGTTGGTTTATTTACGTCCCTGAAACGTACCTGTTTGGTGAAAGAAACCGATAGAATACGTTTTAGCAGGCTTTAAAAAAAATAGTTGGGTCGATTTGTTCGACTAAAATTCTTCAGAGCAGTGCTGCAGCATGGCCGCGAGTCTAGTAACTGAAACACGCGAAAGATAAAAGATAAAATATAACAGGGCTGAATAAAAGACAGGATGGTCACGGCTGGAATAACTTTGATGACAAGTTCGTTTAATCAGAACTATCCGGACTGTCCTGGAACTAGCAGATTTACAATAACAATTACTATGGCTTCAGAAGTCTGGGATTCTTCCGGATCTTCTGGGGTTTCTTTCTCATGCGAGACATGATTTTTCTCTGATTTTTTTTCACGCGTAGCTTCTCACGCTAATTGCAAAAATTGGGATTTTTTCTTCTTTTCTCTCTTTTCTTTTTTCTTCTATCTTTCTTTATTCTTTTACTTGTTTCAGTCATTTGACTGCGGCCATGATGGAGCACCGCCTTTAGTTGAGCAAATCGACTTATTCTTTGTAAGCCTAGTACTTATTCTATCGGTCTCTTTTGCCGAACCGCTAAGTTACGGAGACGTAAACACACCAGCATCGGTTGTCAAGCGATGGCGGTGTGACAAACACGGACACACAAACAAACACACACACACGCACACACACATACACACACACATATTTATACGACGGGCTTCTTTCAGTTTCCGTCTACCAAATCCACTCACAAGGCTTTGGCCGGCCTGAGGCTATAGTAGAAGACACTCGCCCAAGGTGCCATGCAGTGGGACTGAACCCAGAACCATGTGGTTGGTTAGCAAGCTCCTTACCACACAGCCACTCCTGCACCTATATATATATATTTTTTTTTTTTTTGAAAATTTAGAAATAAAAACCTATGAACTTTAAAAAATTGATTTTATAAGACATTTCTTTTTGGCAGGCGGATGGTAGAATTTCAGCCAATCAGATGCAGTCATTTTCGACAAATCCTACTCATTCCCACCAATGTAGATATCGATTTACGGGTTTCGTTAATGTCATTGTGTCTGGGAAAGGAATAACTATATAAGGTGATGTAAAGGTGGTTGGCGGTGTTATCACTACCGACTCCCCTTTTTTTTTTTACTTCAGTAGACTAGCTTACAGAAGCAACAAGAACAATAGTTACTACTATACAGTGTAGCCTCAGTTTACGAATTTAACTAGTTCTGAACGCTGTTCGTTACCCGAAATGTTCGTAAACCGAAACTATTTTCCTCCTTAAGTAATTCGAGAGAAAGCACAGCGAATTCGAACAGGAATGTGCACTGAGTGACAGGTAAACACTAACTGACGCTCTCCTACTCATACTCTTAGCTTGCTGCCAATCGTTGTGGCTGGTTTGCGCGTTCGTTACTTGAGACACCGTTCGTCACCCGAGACGTTATATGTTAAAAATTTGTTCGTAAACCGAGATTTCACTGTAGTAACAACGGCAACAGTAGTAACAAAAATAATCACCACCACCAACAACAAAAATTATAACAACCATTTCACACTTAGTAACGAAGGCACGTGGCTTAGTGGGTAAGGTATTCGGTTCACGGTCGTAAATGCGTGAGTTCAATACTCAGCGGTACCTTGAGTCTCTTGCGCAAGACACTTTATTTCGCCTTGATCTAATCTACTCCGCTGGTTAAATGAGTTGCACCTGTAATTCAAAGGATCGATCTCGACATATTATGTGTCACGCTGAATATTTCGCTGGGAGCTACGTTAAGGGTACACGTGTCTGCGGAATACTCAGCCACTTGTATCTTAATTTCACAAGCTCGCTGTTCGGTTGATCGAATCAACTGGAACACTCGTCGTCGTCGTAACCGACGGAGAACCAGGCTACTTAATAACAAACATAATAGCAACAACAATAACAACAACAATGACAACGAAATAAATGTAAAAAAGAAGAGGAAGAGAGAGAGAGAGAGGAAAGGAGGAAATCTAGTGGGGAGGGGCAAGATGAAGATAAAAGAAGTGAGAGAGAGAGGGGGGGATATTGCGTGATATCGAAGGACCGGAAATGGTGAATTGTTGAGGATTAACGGGAAATGTTTATCAGAACTACTTAACCGAGTAAATCTTGTTGAAGACGATGTCTTGAGTGTGATAAGGTGAGTGTTAAAGATAAAAACACTTGACCTCACACCAGAACTTCCCTCCAGCTTCTCCCGTTTCCTTAACAGAGCTACCATTCTTTCTTTCCTCCTTCCTTTCTTCCTTTCTTCCTTTCTTTCTTTCTTTTTCTTTCTTTCTTTCTTTCTTTCTTTCTTTTTTCTCTTTCTTTCTTTTTCTTTCTCCCTTTCTTTCTTTCTTTCTTTTTCTTTCTTCTTCCCTTTTTTCTCTTTCTCTCTTTATTTCTTTCTTTCTTCCTTTCTTTATTTTTCTTCCTCCCTTTTTCTCTTTCTCTCTTTCTTTCTTTCCTTTTCTCTTCTTTCTTTCTTTCTTTTTCCCCTCCCCTTTTCTCTTTCTCTCTTTCTTCTTTCTTTCTTCATTTCTTCTTCTCTTTCTTTCTCTCTCTCTTTCCTTCTTTCTTCCTTCCTTCCTTTTTTCTCTCTCTTTCTTTCTTTCTTTTTTTACTTCATTTATATTCCCACTGGCTCGGAATACGTAACCGCAACCCGATTCAATAAGACAGCTTCTACGAGACTGCTCAACCTGCTGGAAAATAGTAACTAAATCTCTCTCGAATCGCACCCTGCCGACTCAGAAAAGCAGACATAATGTGAATAATGTAATCAAAGGTTCATTACTGATAGGAAAAAAAAGTCGGTAGAGTTACGGCTGGAACACCCTTGGACAATGGACCAGCATACGACGAAACCCTATTTGACGGCATAAACACACACACAGGCATATTAGATGAACCTTAATTTCAGCAACGCATCCTAAGGAGAATGGCTTTTAATGCATTAAAGCTTATAGGAGGCCCTACTTCGCATATAGGACCCAGAGTGGCTTTTTTGAGACATATTTTTTGAGAAAAGACGCATTTTATATGACATCGAATACGATAGCTGCCACTAGGAAACAAATGGGAGCGTTCCTTGCTGTAAAATGAAGGTTTCCTATGATTATAGGGATGTCAAAAATTTTAGGGCTCGGAAATGTTCGATGGCTTTTAGGAAATCTTTTGTGCCAATATTTGTTAAAATGTTGCTTGTTTAGATATTGCCAATGATGGAGATAGCGGCAGGGCAGATGTGACGATGTTTATATGTGTTAAGATATGATACAACATACAGGCGGGACCAAGGGGGTAAAATGTGAGATTATGTGAGAATAGCTTTATATATAAGACATGCTAAATATAGGTAAAGTATAATAGCCATCTCAATATGGCTAACCACAAAGGGGGGGCGTGTTACTGTAGCTTTTTAGCCCCAGGAGATCATCGTCTCCAGCTGGCTTTAGGCACACTATCTGTGCCCTTGTGGTAACACCCCCCTTTGTGGTTAGCCATATTGAGATGGCTATTATACTTTACATTGTCGAGCGATTACTGTTTACATCTCGTTCTGAGATTTAATAATGCTAAATATAGGGTCCATGAGCAAATAGGCCCCACATGTATATATGTGGAGTTGATCCCTGCTTGTGAGCCACGGCCATAATTTATAGAAGAAATAAGATGCAAAGTCGTATTCATAAAGAAAAGTTCTAACTAACCATGACACTTGTTTCAAACTTTTGCATTACTTCATTGCTGTTCAGCAACTGCCTAAGTACTTTTCTCATACAGTTTCCGCCCTATTCCGCTTAAATACTTTCATATGTTGTACATTTACACGGTGCTAAACATTGCCACTCTACGTCAGTTCTTGGCGAATTTAAATATCTTCAAATCTAGTCTTAATATTTACGCTCAAATGCATTTCGTCTGTCCTCATGTTCTGAGTTCAAATTCTGCCGAGATCGATTTTTGCCTTTCATCCTTCAGGGGTTGATAAAATAAGTGCCAGTTGAGCACTGGCGTCTATGAGATCGACTTACTTCATCTCCTGAAATTGCTGGCCTTGTGCCAACATTTGGAACCTTTAAATTCTGTTGAAGTCGAATTTCCCGTTCATCCTTTCGAAGTCGATAAAATAAGTACCAGTTGAACACTAGGGTCGATGTAATCGACGAGTCCTTGCACCTGAAATTGCAGGCCTTGTGCCAAAGCATGAAATCAATATTTACGTTCGAATAAATCGTTATGCTTTGAAATTTGGGTTTGTAAGCCCCTCAAACTGAAATTTTCAAAACTATCTCCATGCTTTTCTATAGTGTTTTATAGTCACGCTCTATCTATCTATTTATCTACTATCTGTTGTCTGTCTGTCTGTCTGGTCTGTCTGTCTTTCTATCTATCTATCTATCTCTCTCTCTCTCTCTCTCTCGTATATATTATATATATATAATATATATATATATATATATATATATATATATCCATATCTATATCTATATCATATATATATATATATATACACACATCTATTTGTCTATCTATCTAACTCTGTCTGTCTATCTATCTATCTATCTATCTATCTATCTATCTATCTATCTATCTATCTATCTATCTATCTATCTATCTCTCTCTCTCTCTCTCTCTCTATATATATATATATATATATATATATATATATCCATATCCATATCTATATATATATATATATATATATACACACATCTATTTGTCTATCTATCTAACTGTCTGTCTGTCTATCTATCTATCTATCTATCTATCTATCTATCTATCTATCTATCTATCTATCTATCTATCTCTTTGTTTATCTATAGCTATCTTTCTCTTTGTATATCTATTTATCTATCTATCTGTCTATCTATCTATCTATCTATCTATCTATCTATCTATCTATCTATCTATCTATCTATCTATCTATCTATCTATCTATCTATCGTTCTGTCTGTGTGTGTGTCTGTATGTCTATTTGTCTATCCAAAGAAGGAATTGACATCCGGCGCCAAAACAATGCTTCAGTATATTCCCATATTACCATGGAAAACCGACTTAAAACGGATGAACTAATATATCTACTTATATATATTAGCGTACATGTGTGTGCGTGTATGTGCGTACGTGTGTGTCTGTGTGTGCGTATACTACACACATGAGTGAGTGGGTAAACGAAAGTAAGTGGTACTTAATGGAGGTGTGTCAAACTTTTATAAAATGGTGTGTATATATATATATATAATATATTATATATATATATATATATATACATGTGTGTGTTTGTGTGTGTATTTCTTGAATTTTATTTTAGTTCTTAATAAAGTTCAAAGCGACAAGACTCTTTCAGTTAACTCAATAAGTTCCACCGTGTTTGTAAATACTGTGTTGAGTTTGGTGTGCATGTATAAGAGGTGGTATCGAAAAGTTCCCGGACTCTCTTTTACTCTTTTACTTGTTTTAGTCATTTGACTGCAGCCATGCTGGAGCACCGCCCTTAGTTGAGCAAATCGACCCCAGGACTTATTCTTTGGAAGCCTAGTACTTATTCTATCGGTCGTCTCTTTTGCCGAACCGCTAATGTTACAGGGACGTAAACACACCAGCATCGGTTGTCGAGCGATGCTGGGGGACAAACACACACACACACACACACACACACACATATATATATATACATATACATATATACGACGGGCTTCTTTCAGTTTCCGTCTACCAAATCCACTCACAAGGCATTGGTCGGCCCGAGGCTATAGTAGAAGACACTTGCCCAAGGTGCCATGCAGTGGGACTGAACCCGGAACCATGTGGCTGGTAAGCAAGCTACTTACCACACAGCCACTCCTGCGCCTATTATGTTTAAAGAATAACTTATTCAACTTTGTTTTAACATCATTTTCTTCGAAATAGTCACCTTGTGCAGCAATACACCAGTCCCAGCGTTCCTGTCCCTTTTGGAATTCGAGCTGGAAGTCGTTTTCCGTACTCGAGTCGAGGACCTTCTGCGACTTGCTCTGGATCTTGATAGCGGTGTTAAAACGGCGACCTCTGAGCTGCATTTTCACTTCGGAGGGAGACATAGAAGTCCGTAGGTGCTAAATATGGCGAATGGGGCGGATGCGGAAGTGACGCCATGTTGTTTTTTGGTGAGAAATTCACGAGTGGTGAGAGCTCGGTGACAGGGTTCATTGCCGTCGTGATGAAGCCAGTTCTTCGTGCTTCACAGATCCGGTCACTTTCGCTGAATGTCCTTCCCCAAACGCTTCAAAACGTCTCCCTTAACGGTCTGGCCCTGGGGAAGGAAATCTCAACGCACAATACCGCGGATACCAATAAATAAGTAAATAAAAACTATAAGCAAGCTATAGGCGTAGGAGTGACTGTGTGGTAAGTAGCTTGCTTACCAACCACATGGTTCTGGGGTCAGTCCCACTGCGTGGCACCTTGGGCAAGTGTCTTTTACTATAGCTCCAGGCCGACCAAAGCCTTGTGAGTGGATTTGGTAGACGGAAACTGGAAGAAGCTCGTCGTATATATGTATATATATATATATACTACAAAATTAGAGAATGGAGAAACATACTTAAATCAATAAAACATCAACTATCCGATGATACCCAAACAATACTTTAATACACCATTACATATGAGTAAAGGCATTATACAAAATATACAGTAATAGTAAAAAGACAAAGAGATATAAGTAAAAAATTTCCAAATATAATATGTAATTAAATCAAAACTGACAGCTGTTTCGGCAGTGAGGGCAGTCATACCTCATTTAACCTATAAGCCATAAAGGAGGTATAAATGAGGCATTAACAAGGATGCCCCACGGCCTCTTCAGAGAATTAAATTAAATTTGTTATAATTGTGAAAAATATTATATAACCATTATACATATAATATAAAAAATATAAAAAAGTAAAATATAAAAACTTATACATCATAATGCTACACTTATATAAATAATACTATTGGTACAATAAAGGAAGGTAAACAGAACAAAATAAAACAAAATATATATCAGTGTATATATTAATAGTAATAAGCACCGATATTATACATATTTGGCTAATAGTTTTTTTAAAAAAACTAACATAGGGAGATGAAAAATAATAATTAAAACCATGGTTCAGTTCATAAAATTCTAAAGTATAAAGTTAATAAAAATTACTATAATATTAATAATAATAATAATAGATACAGTTATGTTTGCACCAAGTCCATCCTTTCAAGATCGAAATACCTTTACCCATATAATACAATAGATGAACTGATTGTTTGACAATTTTTAACATCTATGTATTAGTCTTGTTTGGGACTATCTGGCAGTATATTGGAATATATTATCCCATGGTGGGTTGAATTTTCAACCCCTATCTCATTTTATAATATATTATATATATATATATATCTATATATATATATATGTTGTGTGTGTGTGTGTTTGTCCCCTAACATTGTTGGCAACCGATGCTGTGTGGTTACGTCTCCGTAACTTAGCGGTTCGGCTAAAGAGACCGATAGAATAAGTACTAGGCTTACAAAGAATAAGTCCTGGGGTCGATTTGCTCGACTAAAGGCGGTGCTCCAGCATGACCGCAGTCAAATGACTGAAACAAGTAAAAGAAAAAAAGAAAAAAGCTCTTGATTGAGCTTTTGAAGCGCCCACACCACTCAAAACATTGTGTACGACCCATTGCCTCGTCATTGAAAGCTTGCCAAAGCATGCTCAATGTCTCTGTAGAAGACTTCTCAAGTTCAATGCAAAATTTCACATTGGGTCTTTATTCCTGTCCATGACAAAATTGCAGATTACAGCATACATGTGATCAGAAAAATACAAATTTCACAACTTGCGAATTAAACACAACGATATCACCCTATACACTGCCGCATGAAGGGCATTGTTAGCTCTCACTGCACAGACAACCGTGTGCTGCCATCCGTTGGCGTGCTGCAGAACTAGTCCGGCTAATTTTTGATACCCCCTCGTATGTAGGTGTATGCA
>NC_043011.1:45465976-45493476 GCF_006345805.1 Octopus sinensis
AAGCGGTTCTCACTCTTTAAGGAAACTTTTCCCCCTCTCTGTCATCTTATAATAGTCACACACATACACACACACACGCTCTCTCTCTCTTTCGCTCTCTCTCGTTCTCACTCTTTCTTCCTCTCTCTCTCGTACTTCGTAAGCAACAACAGCTGTGGTCGCCAGTCAAATAACCACAAATTGTCTGTAAATATTAGGTTAAAACCCCCTTTTGTTGCCTGGAAGAATCGAACCCGCATCTCCTGTAGGTGTGACAGATGTTCTACCGTTGGACCAAAGCAACCCCTCGAATTTCTCAATCCGCCTGAGAAGCTTTATTCTTATCAGTGAATATCGTATGTTGTTGAGGTCATAAGAATCTAGAAACTTCGAAAGGCGTGAAATAATGCTCTTGGGGAGAAACAGTAGATCTTGAAGCAGATAAGGCTATAAATAATAGCGTGTAAAATATTGGACAGAATTAGTTGAATGCTGTCAGTGGGATTCTTACGAATTGAAAATATATTGCATATAAAAAATAATTTTTTCTTATCGTTTTAAAATAATCGTTCGTTTAAAGATTGATCAAGTTTAAATTTCGAGGTATTTCTACAGACATATACTTTCTTATAGTACTCCAACATCTACCACCTCAAGACAACGTAAAAATTAATTGAAAATATATTTCTTTAAAAAAAAAATTGATCTGATCCTAAAAACATATTAGTCGATATTAAATTAATCGATGTTTTTCTACGAATATTTTTCGACTAATATCTCTTTCGGTGATTTTGATGCTGACTTATGCATTTTAAATCAACTTGTCTTTCAACTTGTTTGTCTTTCGACCTGTTTGTCTTTCGACCTGTTTGTCTTTCGACCAATTTGACTTCTTACCACCCACCCAAGTCACTGAGTGAACAAACGGAAGAGAGTAGCGTTGAAGGCATTCGATTGGAGTTACGGGTTTTTAAAAAAACAAGTTTGACGTAGCTACGCATTATTTAACGTTTCGAAGCCGTCGGAGACTTTGACCCCGATGAGATGCATGTGTCATACGTAACTTTAAGTAATACATAGCTGAGTCAAGCTTTTAATAAATGTATATATACATACACACAAATACACGCGCGCGCACGTGTATGCATACATACATACATACATACATACATACATATATATATATATGTATGAATATATGTATATATGTGTGTGTGTATACATATACATATGTTCATATATATATATATATGTATGTGTGTATGTATGTATGTATGTATGTAGGTGCAAAATTGTACAAAAAGAAAACAGAAAAAGGTAAGACAAAAATAAACAAGGTATATTTAGTTTGACGCTTAGGGTAAACAGAAGAGCCTTTGACGTTTCGAGCCTACGCTCTTTTACAGAGAGGAAAGACGAAAGAGAACATGAAGAGAGAGAGAGGGGGGGAGAGGAAAAACGGAAGAAGAATAAACGTGTCCGGATTAACAGTTTCACAGACACACACACCCCACACACACCACACACACACCACCGCACCACACACAAATGTATATGTTATATACACACATGTATGTATGTGTATTTTTTACACACACTTATATATATATATAAATACATGCATACGTACATACATACATACATACAAATATAATATATATATAGATAGATAGATAGATAGATAGATAGATAGATGATAGATAGATAGATAGATAGATAGATAGATAGATAGATTGATTGATAGATACCTATATACATACCTACAGAGAGAGAGAGAGAGACAGGGAGACTGATAGACAGACAGATGTACACTGACGATGTTCATTTCTGTCGCCACGTGACTTATGCTCACTTGTCGTCTGCCAACCTCTTGTAACATCCCGCGCTTTAACTAAATCTGTTATAATGCGCTGACTTCAAATCTTCCACATTTGATTATGAAATATTAATGGAACCTACTCATGTTTCTCCAGTTGCTCATCTCTCTTTCCTCGGTATTTACTCATATATCCCTTTATTTTTCCCTTTTCTTTTCTTTCACTTCAATTATTCTGTTATCACTCTTTCTACGTTTCTTTCTCTCAATTTCGTTTCGTCTATCTAATACCCCACACCTCTCTCCTTTTCTATTTCTCTTTGCCTCTCTCTCTATCTTCCACTCTCTCTGTCTCTGTCTCTCTCTCTCTCTCTATATCTTCCCCTCATTCGCCTTATATTTCGCTTCTTCTCCCTCTATTTCTTACTTCTCTACCATAACCACACGATCTCTCCGTAATATTATACCACATTTACATAATTCTCATTTTATTTGTTTGTCTGTCTTTGTCTGTCCTTTCGTCTGTCTGTCTATCCATCCATCCGTTTCCTATCTATCTACACACAACACACACACACACACACACACACACACACACACACACACACACACACACACCACAACACACAAACATACACACACACACGCACATACACACATCCAGCTCGGTATATCTGGTTGTATGCCTACCTATCGCACATATCTTTATAACTTCTTCTATATCTAATGAATGTCTTTTAGTCGGGCAGAATGGCAATAACCATGACCCCTACAGGGACTCAAGAGTTGTGTGGTAAAGGGAGGTATGAAGGGAAGTAATCTCGAAACAGAGACCTGGTCGAAAAGCTTACGACAGTGTGGACTACACTAAAAGTACACGAGGCGTCAAGTGGTTGCGTTAACCTCCAGACCAGTGGCTCTCAACCGGAGTCCATATGGCCCTTGGGGTACGCATAAGATCTTGTTAAAATTTATGTACAATAAATTGGTTACACCTGTACAATTCACAAAATATTTCAACAATCTTTGTTATGCATTTACTCTTTTACTCTTTTACTTGTTTCAGTCATTTGACTGTGGCCATGCTGGATCACCGCCTTTAGTCGAGCAAATCGACCCCAGGACTTATATTCTTTCTAAGCTTAGTACTTATTCTATCGGTCTCTTTTGCCGAACCGCTAAGTTACGGGGACGTAAACACACCAGCATCGGTTGCCAAGCGATGTTGGGGGGACAAACACAGGTACACAAACATATACGCACACATACTCACACACACACACAACACACACACACACACCATACATATATATATATACGTATATGCGACGGGATTCTTCCAGTTTCCGTCTACCAAATCCACTCACAAGGCTTTGGTCGGCCCGAGGCTACAGTAGAAGACACTTGCCCAAGGTGCCATGCAGTGGGACTGAACCCGGGATCATGTGGTAGGTAAGCAAGCTACTTACCACACAGTCACTCCTACGCCTAATAATATTTTTTTAAAAATCTGAGTCGTTAGGGCAAAATGCTTCGCGATATTTCATCCCTCCTTACATTCTGAATTCAAATTGCGCCGAGGATGACTTTGTTTTTCATCCCGTAGGAGTCCATAAAATAAGTATTTGATGAGAACTTGGGTCGATGTAATCGACTTAATCTTCTCTTCACGAACTTGCTGGTATCGTGACAAAATTTGAAAGTAATATGTGTTCATAAATATATAATGGGACTTTTTTAAATATCGAATGTGTAGAGGGTCCAGTAGAGTAAAATAGCAATGAAAGGGGTCCTTAGGAAGAAAAAACTGGTTGAGAACCACTGCTCTAGACATTGTCTGAAAGGGGTACAATCCATTTAGCCATCATTATTTTACTATATGCTTGGAGTCAAGGGCGGGGAGATGTGAAATAGCGGGTCGAATGTGGAGTGAGGTTAAGTAGTGCTAAGTGAGAAGTGGGATGGTTAAGGGGAGGTTCGCTAATAACCTGTAAAATAGGGATTAGCGATATTTAAAGGATAAATAGAGTTTAGCGATATTTTGAGAATACGAATTGGCCTTTATGCAAACAAAAGTATTTTTCTCGTCTCGTGTAGATGTGATTTGGCCATTAAGATAAAGAATTTCTTATTTACACAAAGATTACAACGATTATTGTTATGTTATATAAGGAAGTTTTGGCTGGGATACGCCATTCTAAACTATAGTTAATATTATTGTCTTTCAATTCCCAGAGTTCGCTTTCCTTGTGTTTCTGAGTCTAGAGCGCTGGGAGTTATACCTAAGTATCATTTCATTTTTAGTTGCTCCAATATAAGATTTCTGGTAATTATTTGCGAGTACATCGCATTGGTAGATTACGTTTTTAGTTTTACATATATTCTAGAATTCACAATTGTTTTTATCTCTGCAGCCACACAGATTATTAAGCTTGTCTATGCCTATGTTATGTTGAGCGGGGTTATAATTTATAAGGTAGTTGTCCGCGTTATTTGAGGGCGAGTTATTTGTTTGCATAAAGGCCAATTCATATTCTCAAAATATCGCTAAACCCTATCTATAGCTAGACTACCGACTCATTTCACATGCTATAATTTCCCTATCGATCTTAATGTTTTTCTATGTACTCTTCAACCCTTTCTATTATTCCTTGACTCAGCCCATTGTACACGCTTTATCGTTCAAACTTTAAATAACAACCTTAGTCCTATATTACGGCTTCCATTGAAATTACAGGAACTAAATTAGAAGCTACAAATTAGCGTTAATTATGTTCAGTAACAACGCCGGATATCCCCACTAGATATAACTCCTTCGGCATACACCGCCGGTCAACTAGCCACTGTCCTCATTACCAACATTAGCACCGAATGTAGGAACGTGGAAATATAAAAGTCACTAAATCTAAGACTATGGATTTAACGAACTCTCTTCTCTTTTATCCTCCTACTGACACGTGGAATTATGTAAGTCACTAAAATGTAAGATTATACTTTAACGAACACGTTTCCTTTTTTATCTTTGCCATATAATCGTTCTGAAGATGTTTATAAATGTAACGGGGTAAATGCAAATTTACTCCATTTTGATGAATAGAAACAGCTGTAAGCATACTCCTAATTTGATTAAATAATGACTTTAAAATGATCAACTTCTCATTGTTAATTATTGGTCCATTTCTTATCGTCTCTCTATATATTAAACTATGGTTTTACCTTTAAATTACCTACTACCGTATACCTTATAACGAGGACCATACATACTGAGGTAAAACACCAGGCATGCCCACGGATGGGTTGCATTACCTCTAACTTATATCTTACACAATATATATATATATATAGATAGATAGATGAAATTTACCGAAAAACATAAGACGAAGGCAGGTGTATAAATAACAAACAGGTGTATTAGTTTGACGCTCGGGAAGGTGAGAATATCTTTTACGTTTCGAGCCTACGTTCATCAACAGAATGGAACAGAGAAAGAATTAAAAAAAACAAAGAGAGAATAAAAAACTTTTTGAGTTAGCGGCCAATACACACACACACACACACACACACACATACATACATACACACACACATATACATACACACACACGCACACATACACACACACACGCGCGCGCACACACACACACACATATATATATATGTACGTATGTATTTTTATATTTATATATCTATATATATATATATCTCCTTTTTCTCTCCTTCTCCTCTCTTCCTCTCTCTATCTATTATATATGTATGTGCGCGTTTGCGTGTATATATATATAAATATATATATATATATATGTACACACACACACACACACACACACATATATATATATATATATATATACAGAGAGAGAGAGAGAGAGAGAGAGAGAGAGAAGGGCGTTACATTTGAAGACAAGTGTATTCTGATGATTAGACGCTATTTCCGTTTACTCAATTGAACAACTTACAATTCAAGCCATAAATATATATTCGTGTGTGTGTGTGTGTAAGAGCGTATATGTATATTATATATACACAAGTACATACAGATATACCAGTGAATAGATTAGAAAAGTAGGTTGAGAGATTTTTGTTGTTTCTTTTTCTTTTTAAACAATGGGAATTTAAACGGGAAATACTTTTAATTAACGTATGTAATTATTCAGTATTAATAACAACACAAAACATTTACATTAATTGATTTAAGAATAATTACAGCATTTACTTTTTCTAATCAACAAATTAGCTTATATACCATATTTTCTGACATACAAGTCGACGTAGCATATGGTATAAACATGTAGTATAAAGATTCAGACATCGTTACTGTCTTTCAAAATCTTGCTGCATTTTACATGGAACTTTTGGTACTCCAGAAATGTCTTGGTGTATGCCGGACAAAATGCTTGGAGGCATTCCATCCGTCATACATTTTGAGTTCAAATTCTGTCGAAGTTGACTTTGCCTTCCATCCTTTCGAGCATTGAGGGTCAATATAATCGACTTGCCCTTCTAGAATTCTTGTCCCTGTGCCAAAATTTGAAACCAATATTCAAGTGGGCCAAATTCCATAAGATTTCTACTGAATTTAAAACCAGTCGACCTACCTTTTTATAACTATGAATTTTGGTCTGAAAAATTCGGCTTGTTTGCCAGAAAAACCCAGTAATATGGCATCAGTTCCTGGTAAGGTATTCGGAATTTATCGTAGCAGAATCGCATCTACAAGGAATAGGATTTTTAAGTTTGATTACCAAATTATCTGGAATTCCTTACCATATTTTCACTAAATAATCTTACAATTCACTCCTCTTCTCGGATTTCTTATATCCAATATTCGACCAAGATGGCGAGCTGGCAGAGTTGTTAGTATGCTGGACAAAATGCTACTCTAAAAATGTCTTGGTGTATGCCGGACAAAATGCTTGGAGGCATTCCATCCGTCATACATTTTGAGTTCAAATTCTGTCGAAGTCGACTTTGCCTTTCATCTTTTCGATAAAGCAAGTACCAGTTGAGCATTAGGTGTCAATATAATCGACTTACCCTTCTAGAATTCTTGGCCCTGTGCCAAAATTTGAAACCAATATTCAAGTGGGCCAAATTCCATAAGATTTCTACTGAATTTAAAACCAGAGATTAGATTAGCAGCTACAGTTACTCGTATTTTCGTGATTTTGAGAATTCTTTGATTATTTCTGTGGCAATCTTCGTGTTGCTATCATGCCGAAAAGTCCACGTCCGACCCAAATAACCCTTGGGTTATGAAAGCAGAGTGTTCTTCAAGATCTCTAGATTGGCTGTGCTGTTCATGGTATTTTTGATCCGATGTACGGGCCCGGCCCCTATTCAAGACATCTAGCCCCCAAACCATTGTTACCGTCATCAGGAGACCTAACCGCCCAATCCATGAAATTTGGATGTAAAGAAGTAGCAGATCCTTTGCTGAGGGTGTGAGCCAGAGTTGTTTTCAGGTGTTAAGGAAGAGTGAGGGGTGATGGATTTTGCGTTGTTATTTATAACTGAATACGGAATTATTTTGTTAATGAATTTTTTTATCTAGATCAGTGATTCTCAACAGGATCCATATGACTCCTGGAGGTCCGTATAAGACTTCTGGGGGCCCACGCAAGCAAAATATTAAATTGGGAACCACAGTAGTATTTTTAAAATAATATTAATAAATGCACCTTTTAAAGCCTAGCCAGGCTCATGGGCCCGGTTTCTATGGCGCATGTGTCCCCAAGCTGGATGGGACACCAGTCCATCGCAGCGTTACTCACTTTTGCCGGCTGAGTGGACTGGAGCAACGTGAAATGAAGTGTTTTGCTCAAGAACACAACGCGTCGCCCGGTCCAGGTATTTGAAACCACAATCTTACGATCATGATGCTGACACCCTAACCACTAAGCCACGCGCCTCCACAGTATTTTAAAAGTCCATGAAAAAAATCTTACTTTAAAAGTATTTATTGCAGGAAACAGCTAGGTTTCCTTATCTAATGTTTTGCATAATTCAACTTACACAAGATATTGCGTGAAAAACAAAAGGGACAGCTATAAAACTAGGTTTTAAACATTGAATGGCTATGGGAGTCCGCCAGAAAAGAATGATAATCAAAGGAACTTGAAGTGAAGCGAGATTCCGTAAGGCGAAATCTATTTTTGATTTCTTTACTGCTCACAAGGGGCTACACACAAAGGGGACAAACAAAAACAGACAAACAGATTAAGTCGATTATATCTACCCCAGTGCGTAACTGGTACTTATTTAATCGACCCCGAAAGGATGAAAGGCAAAGTCGACCTCGACGGAATTTGAACTCAGAACGTAAAGACAGACGAAATACCTATTTCTTTACTACCTACAAAGGGCTAAATGACTGAAACAAGTAAAAGAGTATCTTTGATGATAAACTCTTTTCTTAGTGATTGTCTCCCATCACAACAGATATTGTGATGATATAAACGAATACTTACAAATAGGTGAGATTATTGTCAAGCTAGCGTGCTGGCCAAACTGTCAGATCGTCGGCGGGCGTATCGTCTGCTTCAGTGGTTATCAAACTTTTTTGGACTGTAGCCCCCTTGGTACCCACGCAAGATTCCTAGCACTCTCCCCCCATTCACCAAATTCAAAACAACTGTAATTCACAAATAAAACTTAACCTAATGAACCCATTATTGTGTTGGTTTTTCTTTTTTTTTACATTCATCGCCGCCTTTTGGCCACCCCATTACCACCCCAGTTTTCTTCAACGTCTCCAACTCCTAGAAGGGCAGTACTGCACAATCTGGGAATTGCCGATCAACATGATCATGTTTATTCAGTTCTACATTCATATCTACATGTATGTATACAAATATATACGTCCATAGTCATAACACACAGACACACACACATCTATATCCATACCTACGTTCATGTATACAAATATATACACCTACAGACACTTGTCTATGTTCGTACTTGCATGTATGTTTATCAGTATGTACACTAACAGATATCTCTATTTATATATATATATCTAGATTCATTTCAACATAAAAGTCTGCAAATATATGAACCCACAGAAATATATATCTACGATCATGTCTATATGCATACCGTAAATCCTCGAGTATGGTCCACCCTTGAGTATAATACGCAGGGAGCTTTTAGGGGGCTGCACTTCTGAAAAACCTAAACCTTGTGTATAATACGCAGCCCTTCTCTGACTTGAGTCGTGCGTAATTAAGCCAGCAGCACCTAGTCAAGCAAACACCTCCGCGCATGCGTAATACAATAATGGTGATGTTCTTAACTGTTATATGGGAATGTAAATATGTTTGCAAATTGTTTTTGTTACATGTTATTCTGTGTTCTAAATATTTTAATTTTAATAAATGTTGCTTACTGCAAGTTATGGCTGATTCTTTTATGACTCCATTACTTTCAGGCTTAGCTTAAGGTATTTTCGCACTCGACATCACAAAATGCGTCTGAATAAGCATTGCCGGACAGCAAATAGAGACTCGGACATTACTTAGAAAATATTTTTCATTTTTAACCTCGTATATAATACGCATTAGGGATTTTGACCATTAAATTTTTTGGGGGAAAATGCAGATTATACTCGAGGATTTACGGTATGTACATGAGGGCATGAATGTACCACTTTGTGGTACTTTTTGCGGCTTATTACTTTCTGTAATCGAATACCGCCGAGACAAAAGTTACACTTGATCCTTCCGACTTCGATAAAATAGAATAGTCCAATCTAGGAGTTGTTCCTAAATTAGAAAATAAAATTTTTGTTTTAGAAAAAGACACCAAATCTGAAAATTGATTTTTAAAAATGTTCTGAATTGATATATTAAGCTGCTAAATTAAGTGGTGTTCATTTTTGTGGCTTAATTAATTCTGTCAATAATTAATACCGTCAATAATTTCTTTGTTTAAATTTATATTATTTTAAATTACTTTAGTCATATTTAATTTGAATTATGATTGAACGAATAATAAAAAGAAATACTAGATGTTCAATCACCAATATATTCCTGTACAATATTTCGTACCACCGTGTGTGCGCGTACACACACAGAAATACACGAATACACACACACGTCGGTTACGACGAGAGTTCCAGTTAATCCGATCAACGAAACAGCCTGCTCGTGAAATTAACGTGCAAGTGGCTGAGTATTCCGCAAACACGCGTACCCTTAACGTAGTTCTCAGGGAGATTCAGCGCGAATCTCAAAGGCTACGACTCATATATTTGCCAGCTGAGTGGGCTGGAACGACGTGAAATAAAGTGACTTGTTCAAGTGCATAACGCGCCACTGCGAATCGAACACACGACCTTACGACTCTGAGCCGAATACCCTAACCGCTAAGCCACTTGTATTCACAAGAATACATTACTGTACTATTTATATAATACTATTCTATATCACGGGATCACTTGACCGACCAGGCTATCAGATGTTGTTACACATCGCTAGTCACAATGCGCTTCGCATTGTTTTAGCCTTCAAATGTCGCCACACCGCTGGCTAAGCGAGCAGGCCTATAGAAGAAAGAGTGGGAGAAAGTTGTGGCGAAAGAGTACAGTAGGGATCGTCACCACTTCCTGCCGAAGCCTCGTGGAGTTTTAAGTGTTTTCGCTCAACAAGCTCTCACAACACCCGGTCTGGGAATCGAAATCGCTATCCTACGACCGCGAGTCCGCTGCCCTAACCATTGGGCCATTGCGCCTCCACACTATTCTATATAACATATAAATGCATACATATTCGTGCGAGTGTGTGTGTGTTGTATGTTTATGTATGTATGTGTGTGTGTGTGTGTACATATTAATTTGCACATCGAATTTATCTTGGCTGCGTTGTTCCAAACGCCGTAAGCTACTGTTAGCGTCATAGGAAATCATCTCGGGCACACGTTAAATACTATAAAAGTAGGCTCGAAACGTTAAAGACTTGTTTTATTTATATTTCCTGAGCGCCATACTAATACAATTGTTTGTTTGTTTTCACCTGCCTTCGTCTTTTGTCTATTTTCATAAAGCTTCCCGTTTTATATATATATATATATATTATATATATATATATTATATATTATATATATATATATATATATATATATATATATATATATATATATATGTATATATATATATGTATATATATACCGGAGTAAGCACATAAATGTGAAACAGGATGGAAAAAAGAGTACTCAAATACCAGCGGTAGAGTAATATGCTTTATTTAAAAACAGCAGAAATTGAACAAAAGCTGTTACTCGGAGTTTCAGTAACAGCTTTTGTTAAATTTCTGCTGCTTTTAAATAAATATATATATATATATATATTCGCGATGATAGATCGCTAGCCACAACACATTCTTTATTTTCTTCCTTGTTTCTTTCTGTGTTCCTTTCTGTGGAAGAGCGTAGGCTCGAAACGTTAAAGACATTTTTCACTTCCCGAGCATTATACTAATACATCTGTTTGTTGTCTACACCACCTGTCTTCGTCTTTCGTAGTTAGGGCAGTGGACTCGCTGTCATAGGATTGCGGTTTCGATTCCCAGACCGGGCGTTGTGTGTGTTTATTGAGCGAAAACACCTAAAAGCTCCACGAGTCTCCGGCAGGGGGTGGTACTCTTTCACCACTCTTTCTCTCACTCTTTCTTCTGTTGGCCTGCTCGCTTAGCCAGCGGGGTGGCGTTATTCGAAGGCTAAAACAATGCGAACGCATTGTGACCAGCGATGTGTAACAACATCTGATAGCCTGGTCGGTCACGGTGATCACGGTGATATACACATACATATATACACGTGCGCCCTCATAAACGTGTCGGTGGTGCTGTATCTGTGCTTATTTTTACGTGTCAAAACAAACCTGGTGTTGTTGCTTGTGGCTCGTAATTTAACTGTTCGTTGAATATTTATCGATTAAAAATGTAGCACGACGAAAAGTAAATAAGTAAGGCGCGATCAAACGTCTGAAACCAATAAACAACAACAATAATAATAATAATAATAATAATAATAATAATAATAATAATAATAATAATAATAACAGTAAATATATGTGTGCGTGTGTGTATGGGTGTATACATACACACCCGCACACATACATACGTACATACACACACACACACACACACACACACACACACACACACACACACATATATATAGGCGCAGGCACGTCTGGTGAGATACTTACTTCCCATTCACATGGTTCCGGGTTCAAGCCCACTGCGTGGCACCTTGGGCAAGTTATCTTCTGCTATAGCCTCGGGCCGAGCAAAGCCTTGTGAGTGGATTTGGTCGACGGAAATTGAAAGAAGACCGTCATACATACATGTGTGTGTGGGTGTTGTGTATTTGTGTGTTTGCGTCTGAGTTTATTCTGCACCACCACCACCATCGCTTAACAACCGATGGTGGTGTGTTTACGTCCCCGTAACTTAGCGGTTCGGCCGCAGTCAAATGGCTGAATCAGATGAAAGAATAAAAGAATATACTACATCCTCTTTTTTGTTTCAGTCACTGAACTGCGGCCGTACTGGAGCATCATCTTGAAGGGCTTAGTCAGACGTATCGACCCCCACCCCCGTACATATTTTTTAAAAGCCCAGTACTTATGCTATCGGTGTCTTATGCTGAACCGTTAGGTTAAAGGGACGCAAATGAACTGATACCGATTGTGAATCGGTTTGGGGAACAAACCCAAACAGAAAGACTCACACATAGATATCTGCCTACATATATACGATGCGCTTCTTACAATTTCGTTCCGTTGAATCTACTCACAAGACTTTGGTGTAATAAAAAGCACTTGCTTTAAGACGCAGCGCATGGAATTGAACCCCGAAAGGATGAAAGGCAAAGTCGACCTCGGCGGAATTTGAACTCAGAACGTAACGGCAGACGAAAAACGGCTACGCATTTCGCCTCGTCGCCTTTTCTGCCAGCTCGCAAAAGAAACATTCATGACTCAACAGAGGCGAAGGCGTTGCAACAGTGCAATGTGGTGTGCCGAAAGCAAGATGAGGCAAGCAAGACATTACGGTCATTCAATGCGTCCGCCTGCGTCCCCACCTCTTGCCAGAATACTGAAGAGGGTTACGGACGAGAGAGTGAGTCTGACGGTACGCAACCCTTCTTCACTTAAAAACAAAGTCACCGCCCAAGTCATTAGTCATATCACCTTCTTGCAACCTGCTGCTGCTAAGCCATTCCACTGCTGACAGCCGCCTGTACAACACATGTGTCCTCTACCGAAAAGGTAACCGCTTCCCACGCTTGCTGATCAATTGTTTTGTCTCATTTTGTCTCAAAGTCGTAAGACGCCCCCGTATCATTCCTGTTTTTATTCGTTACTGTTTCCAATTTTATCTTCGTCTCTTGTTTTCTTATTCGTCTCGGTTGTCACATTCTTTCCTTCTACCAAGCAAATCTAATGCTCATAGCTTAGCTTTTCCTTGGGGCTGGCCTTTTCGGAGCAAATCTCAGAATTAAACAGCCGAAATTTGCCATGATGAATCGGTTTCTGACTGAAGAATGAAGGCTCTGAATTACTGTCCGTTTTTCCGTGTTTGTCAATTCGTGAATTTCACGTTCTTTATATATAAGTTTTATTATATATATATATATATATAAATTATAATTTAGGGTATCTAATAGATACCAACACGCTGGAAATAGCAGCCAAAACTTGACTCGAAAAGCACATTAATTTTAATAATAATTATTAACTTTGAAGGTTTTTATATCCATGCTGGCCACCTGAATAAGATCGGTATTTAAATATTTATATAACTTCATGTGTTTGTGTGCGTGTGTGTGCGCGCGCGCGTGTGTATGTATGTATGTATGTATATAAATATGTGTGTGTCTATATATATATATATATATATATATATATATATATATATATATATACTGTAATCCATCGCCATCGCGGGTGTTACGTTCCAAAACCGCGATAGGTGAAAATCCGCGAGGTAGAAACAGTACTGTACTGTATAATTTGTATATATTTGTTTTATCATAAGTGCAAAATACCACGGATGAATCGACGTAAGCTTAAATAATAAACTACGATATGGCGAGGGATTACTATATATATATATATATATATATATATATATTAATGCCAGTCACTTATTCATTTAAGCTCTTCACTCCTTCTGGAGCAGAGGCCATCGACGACTTCTCTCTACTGTTCTGGGCACTGAGTTGTCTTTTTTACTGTCCAGGTTTTTGTTGATTTTGAATTGCCATTGATGCTTCTACATTGCTTTTTTTTTCCTAGGCAGGGGTGTTTAAAGAAACACATTTTTTTTCTGACCTCTATCTTTTGACCTGTTCTGCAAGGGAGGCCTTATCAGAACATTATGATCTGATTGTATAGCTGTCAGGGTCATTAAAACAAACAAGCCACCGCACTAAAACAATGACTGAACCCTGTGGTGGAAAACAAAATATTGCAGGTGGTATGAAAGTAAAGTCTCCATCACAAGAATTAGCAATGTGTTGGTGCTATTAGGGCGGCGAGCTGACAGAATCGTTAGCACGCCGGGCGAAATGCTTAGCGGTATTTATCTGCCGCTACGTTCTGAGTTCAAATTTCGCCGAGGTCGAATTTGCCTTTCATCCTTTCGGGGTCGATAAATTAAGTACCAGTTACGTACTGGGGTCGATATAATCGACTTAATCCGTTTGTCTGTCCTTGTTTGTCTCCTCTGTGTTTAGTGCCTTGTGGGTAGTAAAGAAATTGGTATTTCGTCTGCCGCTACGTTCTGAGTTCAAATTCCGCCGATGTCGACTTTGCCTTTCATCCTTTCGGGGTCGATAAATTAAGTATCAGTTACGCAGTAGGGTCGATGTAATCGACTTAATCCCTTTGTCTGTCCTTGTTTGTCTCTTCTATGTTTAGACCCCTGAGGGCAATAAAGAAATAATTATAAGACAGAAATGCGTGACAAAGAGAGGATATAGAAGTTCCAGTCGCTCTGTTTCATTTGCCAAAGGACTTAGTAGCTACAAAGGAAGGTTTGCAAGTCTTTGCTCATAGCGATCCTAACAGTTAACATAAGGTAAGATCCTTTCGGGGTCGATAAATTAAGTATCAGTTACGCACTAGGGTCGATGTAATCGACTTAATCCCTTTGTCTGTCCTTGTTTGTCTCCTCTATGTTTAGCCCCTTGTGGGCAATAAAGAAATAATAAGGTAAGAATAACAAGCGATATTCATAAAGACTTCAGTTCATATACTGAGGTGTGCAAGAAGCTGGTGTTGAGGTAACATGGCTCGACAATCAACGGGCCATGGTTCAATACTGGGCCGTGGATCATATGATAACGAGCTGTACAGAAAGAATCTTAAAATAATATATATATACATTTTTTCTTCCATAGATTTTAATGCTATTACTCTTTACTCTTTTCCTTGTTTCGGTCATTTGACTGCGGCCATGCTGGAGCACCACCTTTAGTCGAGCAAATCGACCCCGGGACTTATTCTTTGTAAGCCCAGTACTTATTCTATCGGTCTCTTTTGCCGAACCGCTAAGTGACGGGGACGTAAACACACCAGCATCGGTTGTCAAGCAATGCTAGGGGGACAAACACACACACACAAACACACACACACACACATACATATATATATACATACATATATACGACAGGCTTCTTTCAGTTTCCGTCTACCAAATCCACTCACAAGGCATTGGTCAGCCCGGGGCTATAGCAGAAGACACTTGCCCAAGATGCCACGCAGTGGGACTGAACCCGGAACCATGTGGTTGGTTAGCAAGCTACTTACCACACAACCAGCCACTCCTGCGCCTGGTCGTATTAAAAAAAAAATTTTTTTCGTTTCGCCATTGTCCGTTTTCATACCACAGACCAACTCATTTTCTAGCTTATGCCTATTACCTGAAACCATAAATGTTTCATCACATCTGTATATGCATCTCATATTTGCTGGAACCAAGTCGGAACAACTGCTGTGCTAATGAGGCCTGAACACCTGTTCCTATCGGTTCTCTCGTTGCCAAACAATCAAGTTGTCATTTGTTAAATGGTATTGTTAGATTTCGGAAAATTTTTGATGTTTGAGATTTTTTCCATTTTTCATTCGGGGTTTGTCCAAATTACCACAAGGTATATATTTATGTTTCTCTCGAAGGAAAGACAATTTGAATGAATCAAAATTATTTTGTGCCCCCATTTAATATAACTTTATTCGTTTTTGTTGTGTGTGTGTGTGTATATATATATATATATATATATATATATAGAATTATATATACTACATACATATATGTACCTATATCCATCCATTCATCCATCCGTCCATCCATCATAATTAACACACACCACAACACACACACACACACACATATATATATATATATATATACATATATACATAAAGGAGAAGAACAAGAACAAGAAAAAGAAAGGATAAGAAGAGGAAGTAGTAGGAGTAGTAGCAGTCTTAGGCACACATACATATTTGTTCATGCGTACACATACACACACACACACACACAAACAAACACACTCAACACAAACATATTCACACACGCACATACTCACACACACTCACACACATTCACAGTCACACACGCACACATGCACACAGTACACACACACACACACACAGCAATAACCATGTGTTTGTAAGAAACCCAGTATAGCATAGAAATATGAACATAAACAGACATACTGACAGACAGGATGCCGATGCTGTCGTCGCTGATGACGATGATGATGATGATGATGGGGGCGGGGTGGTAATGACGATGACGATGGCGACGATGATGAAGGTGATGATGATGATGATGATGGATGGTGATGATGGTGACAGCGGTAATAGTGATGGTGATGGTCGAGGAGGGTGGGGGTGATGGTAAGGGTTAATGATGGTGACGATAGTGATGATGATGATGACGACGACGACGGCAGTAGTGGTGATTGTGTTGGTGGCGGAGGTGATGACGATGGTGGTGGTGGTGGTGGTGGTGGTGATGGTTTGGGTTCTAATGATGCTGATGGCGAAGGTGATCATGGTGGTGGTCGTGGTGGTGGTGGTTCTGTTGTGGTGGTGTGGTGGGTGATGGTTTGGGTTCTAATGATGCTGATGGCGAAGGTGATCATGGTGGTGGTCGTGGTGGTGGTGGTTCTGTTGTTGGTACTGATGATGCTGATGATGATGGCGATGGTGGTGATGAGGGTGGTGGTGATGGTGGTGGTGGTGGTGTTGGTGGTGGTGGTGGTACTGCTGATGCTGATGACGATGGCGATGGTGGTGATGAGGGTGGTGGTGATGGTATGGTGGTGGTGGTGGTGTTGGTACTGATGATGCTGATGACGATGGCGATGGTGGTGATGAGGGTGGTGGTGATGAGGGTGGTGGTGATGATGGTGGTGGTGATGATGATGACGATGGCGATGGTGGTGATGAGGGTGGTGGTGATGGTATGGTGGTGGTGGTGGTGTTGGTACTGATGATGCTGATGACGACGGCGATGTGGTGATGAGGTTGGTGGTGATGTGTATGGTGGTGGTGTGGGTTGGTACTGATGATGCTTGATGACGATGGCGATGGTGGTGATGAGGGTGGTGGTGATGGTATGGTGGTGGTGGTGGTGTTGGTACTGATGATGCTGATGACGACGGCGATGGTGGTGATGAGGGTGGTGGTGATGGTATGGTGGTGGTGGTGGTGTTGGTACTGATGATGCTGATGACGATGGCGATGGTGGTGATGAGGGTGGTGGTGATGGTATGGTGGTGGTGGTGGTGTTGGTACTGATGATGCTGATGACGACGGCGATGGTGGTGATGAGGGTGGTGGTGATGATGGTGGTGGTGATGATGGCGATGGTGGTGATGAGGGTGGTGTGATGGTGGTGGTGGTGGTGTATGATGATGATGATGACGATGGCGATGGTGGTGATGAGGGTGGTGGTGATGGTGGTGGTGGTGGTGGTTGGTACTGATGATGCTGATGACGACGGCGATGGTGGTGATGAGGGTGGTGTGGTGATGGTGGTGGTGGGGTGGTATGATGATGCTGATGACGATGGCGATGGTGGTGATGAGGGTGGTGGTGATGGTGGTGGTGGTGGTGGTACTGATGATGCTGATGACGACGGCGATGGTGGTGATGAGGGTGGTGGTGATGGTGGTGGTGGTGGTGGTACTGATGATGCTGATGACGACGGCGATGGTGGTGATGAGGGTGGTGGTGATGGTGGTGGTGGTGGTGGTACTGATGATGCTGATGACGACGGCGATGGTGGTGATGAGGGTGGTGGTGATGATGTGGTGGTGGTGGTGGTGGTGATGATGAGATGACGACGGTGATGATGGTGGTGATGATGGTGGTGGTGATGATGGTGGTGGTGGTGGTACTGCTGATGCTGATGACGATGGCGATGGTGGTGGTAGTGGTGGTGGTGGTGGTGGTGGTGGTGGTAATGATGATGCTGATGGCGATGGTGGTGGTGGTGATGATGGTGGTGGTGGTGGTGGTTGTGGCAGTGGTGGAAGGCGAAATAGTATATGAAAAAGCAGATGCTGCTATTTTTTGCTGCTGTTGTGTTGTTGTTGTTATGCTTCCGCAAATAAACACAATGAGTTGCTGTTGCGCACGCGTCAAGTGCTCACGTGTCCTCCAGCCGATGATGAATGAAGAGTAGGCGGTGTTATTTAATGAACACCAACAACACCAACAACACCTACTACTACTACTACTACTACTACTACTACTACTACTCCTACTCCTACTACTACTACTACTACTACTACTACTCCTACTCCTACTCCTACTACTACTACTACTACTACTACTGCTGCTACTACTACTACTACTACTACTACTACTACTACTACTGCTGCTGCTGCTGCTGCTGCTGCTGCTACTACTACTACTACTACTACTACTACTACCGCCACCACCACTACCACCACCATCATCATTACATCACCATCATCATCACCACCATCATCAACAAATAAAAACAACATTTACCTTAAACGTTGTTTATATCAGATGTGTGTGTGGTGTGTGTGTGTGTGTGTGTCTGTATTAGTGTGTACATGGGTACATGGCGATGTGTATACATCTATGTATGTGTATATGTGTATGTGTGAGTACATCTGTGTGTACTCGTATATGTATATATTCCTGTATGTGTTGTACACGTGAGTGTATGTGCGTGATAGTGTGTGTGTGTGTGTGTGTAAAGATATATATGTAGAGTATATATGTGTGTGAACACGTGCAACTTGCAATGTTCTTGTGTGTAGTTTGTATTTGTGGGCGGCGCATGTGAACGTGTGCGTACATGTATATACGTGTGTGTGTATGTGTGGGTGTGGGTGCTTGTGTGTGTATGTGTGTGATTGTCTTTGTGTGTATGTGAGTGTGTGTGTATGTGTGGGTGTGTGTGTTTGTGTGTGTATGTGTGTGATTGTCTTTGTGTGGATGTGAGTGTGTGTGTATGTGTGGGTGTGTGTGTTTTTGTGTGATATGCTTTGATGTCTTTGTGTGGATGTGAGTGTGTGTGTATGTGTGGGGTGGTGTGTTGTGTGGTGTATGTGTGTGATTGTCTTTTTGTGTATGTGAGTGTGTGGTATGTGTGGGTGTGGTTTTTTGGAGTGTGGTTTGTTTGTGTATGTGTGTGATAGTCTTTGTGTGTATAGTGTGTGTGTATGTGTGGGTGTGTGTGTTTTTGTGTGTATGCGTGTGATTGTCTTTGTGTGGATGTGAGTGTGTGTGTATGTGTGGGTGTGTGTGTTTTTGTGTGTATGCGTGTGATTGTCTTTGTGTGGATGTGAGTGTGTGTGTATGTGTGGGTGTGTGTGTTTGTGTGTGTATGCGTGTGATTGTCTTTGTGTGGATGTGAGTGTGTGTGTATGTGTGGGTGGGTGTGTTTGTGTGTGTATGTGTGTGATTGTCTTTGTGTGTATGTGAGTGTGTGTGTATGTGTGGGTGTGTGTGTTTGTGTGTGTATGTATGTGATAGTCTTTGTGTGTATATGAGTGTGTGTGTGTATGTGTGTGTTAGCATGTGAGCGTCTCCGCGTGGCTGTGAGATTACTTCCCAGTCACATGGTTCCGGGTTCAGTCCCTCTTTGTGACACCTTGGGGTAAGTGCCTTCTGAATAATATTGATTACAAATTTTGCACAAGGCCAGCAATTTCGGCTGAGAGGTAAAGTCGGTTACATCGATTCCAGTGATCAACTGGTACTTATTTTATTGACCTCGAGAGTATAATAATAATAATAATAATAATAATAATAATAATAATAATAATAATAATAATAATGAAATTATTGTATACAGTGCTCAGGTACACCACAACTTGTCAAAAGTGCGTATAAAGCATATACAGTAATGTACAAATGTCTGGAGAGTGAACAGTGTATGAGTCAGATACATGCTTGTGTGTGTATGGAGGGGAGAAAATCAGGTGTAGTGTTGGCGAATCTCAGGAAGCATGGAAGTTTTGAAGGATGCAGTGCTCCGACAACTAACAACAGATGCCGGCAGTTTGTTCCATGCTTCAGCAACTTTTAGCGTGAAAAAATGTTTCCAAAAGTCATGGGAGTTGTGCTGTTTTCTGACTTTGTAAACATGTCCACGGGTGTTAGACAGGTGGAGTTTGAAAAGATGCTCAGAGTTATTGTTTGTAAGATGGTTAATAATTTTATGGGTGTCTGCCAAGTTAGCTGCCAGACGTCGGAGTTTCAATGTATCCATGCCCAGGGAAGTAAGGCGTTCAGAATATGGCAATTGCCCGATGGAGGGTATTCTCTTGAAGGCAAAGTCAACTTCGGCGGCATTTGAACTCAGAACATAAAGTTTCCCGGCGCGGTAACGATTCTTTCTGCTCGCCGCTTTTCTTCAGTTTGATTTTATATTCTTTTAACGCGGGAAACTGGCAGGATCGTTAGAACGTCGTGTAAAACGCTTAGTAGCACTTCTTCTAGTTGCCCACCGAGGTCAAATTTCGCTGATGTTGACTTTATCTTTTATCCTTTCGGGGTCAATAATTAAGTACCAGTTGAGAACTAGGGTCTATGTAACCGACGTGTAGCCCCTTCTCCGAAACTGTTAGCCTTGTGCGAAAATTTGAAGCAAAAGCTTCGCAGCATTTTCTCTATCGATGTCGACTTTGCGTAACTGGTACTTATTTCTTCGACTCCTTTTGGAGTCGAAGAAATAAGTACCAGTTACGCACTGGGGTCGATGTAATCGACTTACCCCCTCCCCCAATGTTTTAGGCCTTGTGCCTTCAGTAGAAAAGATTATAAGCTGACTTTAAAACAAACATCAATATATATATGCGTGTAGGGCGGCGAACCGGCAGAACTGTTAGCACGCCGGGCGAAATGCTTAGCGGTATTTCCTCTGCCGTTACGTTCTGAGTTCAAATTCCGCCGAGGTCGACTTTGCCCTTCATCCTTTCGGTGTCGATTAAATAAGTACCAGTTACGCACAGAGGTCGATATAATCAACTTAATTCGGTTGTCTGTCCTTGTTTGTCCTCTCTGTGTTTAGCCCCTCGTGGGTAGTAAATAAATAGGTATTCCGTCTGCCGTTACGTTCTGAGTTCAAATTCCGCCGAGGTCGACTTTGCCTTTCAACCTTTCAGGTTCGATAAATTAAGTACCAGTTACGTACTGGGTCGATGTAATCGACTTAATCCGTTTGTCTGTCCTTGTTTGTTCCCTCTATGTTTAGCCCCCTGTGAGCAATAAAGAAATAGATATATGTATGCGTGTGTATTATTCATTTATTTACAGTTTGATTCGGCTCCATGCAGCTTAAAGTTTCGTGGGCTCGTCAAACGAATCTTAGTGACAGTGACGTAACTTTGTACTACTGTCCGTAGATTTCTGTAGGGGAAAATATTCTTTCCTACTTTAGGCACGAGACCCGAAATTTTGGAGGAAGGGGCCAGTACGCAAATGGTACTTAATTTATCGAACCCGAAAGGATGAAAGGCAAAGTCGACCTAGGCGGAGTTTGAATTCAGAACGTAATACCTATTTCTTTACTACCCACAGACGAAATACCTATTTCTTTACTACCCACAAGGAGCTAAACACAGAGGGGACAAACAAGGACAGACAAACGGATTAAGTCGATTACATCGACTCCAGTGCGTAACTGGTACTTATTTGATCGACCCCGAAAGGATGAAAGGCAAAGTCGACCTCGGCGGAATTTGAAATCAGAACGTAGCGGCAGACGAAATACCGCTAAGCATTTCGCCCGGCGTGTTAACGTTTCTGCCAGCTCACCACCTTCGGCAGGGGAAAGTATTAAAAAAAGAAAAAGCTTGAGCAAGTTGAGGGATTCCAGTGAGGGACAAGCCCTGGGAAGACAGGCTTGGAAAAAAAGTGCTTTGAACGTTGGACGGTGATAAACAGTTGAGAGAAGAGATGTATCACGATCTGTAGAAATGTACTACAACATCTCCTCCCTTGAAGAGAAACAAGTCTCACCCCGCTGACCACAGTCCTATTACATTCATTTCCAATATTTCAGCGGCGGTGGAGAGAAAGAGACAGTCATCAACAGCAGCCATCTTAAACTTTTTTTGTATATCTTTCTTTCTCACTCCTTAATAACCAGCAGGTGCAGCTTTTACACAGTTCTCTTCAGTGGAGACTTCCTCTTCTCTTTCAGGCCCCACTCGTCGAGAGATTTCCTTGTTTTTGACATCAACTAAAACAGTCCACTGTTTTCAGTGAACCAATCCTTGAAATCTGTCTAAATCTGCTAAAACTGTCCATCATTCAGCTTTTGAATTCGACTTCCTGTCAGAATGTATTCTTATAAGTGTTCGCGGACCTTTCTCTCTTTCTCTCTCTCTCTTTATTTCTTCCTCTCTCTTCTTCTCAATCTCTCTCTACCTTTCTTTATCTTTCTTTTACTGCATCTTTCTTTCTCTCACTCTCTCTCTCTCTCACTATCTGTTCTCAACCTCTCTCTCTCTCTTTCACTCTCTCATTTTTTCTTCTCCCCCCTCTCTCTCCCTCACTTTCTTACTATCTGTTCCCTACCTCTCTCTTTCTTTCTCACATTCTCTTACTATGTTCCCAACTTCTCTCTTTCTCTCTCACCCTCTCGCTCTCTCATTTCTTTCTTTTTCTCCTCTCTCAGTCTCACATCCAGTCCCTTTCTTTCTCCCTCCCTCTCTCTCCCTCTCTCTCTCTGTCTTTCATTTCCTTTTTCTTTTTTCCTCCCTCTCTCTCACTCTCACTGTCTCTTATTCTTGCTCATCATCACTCTCTCATTGTCTCTCCCCATCTCTTTTTCTCTCACTGTATTTCTCTCGTTCCTTATTTCTTTGTCTCTCACTGTCTCTTCCCACCTTCTCCCTCCCTCTTATTGTCTCTTTCTCACTACCTCTTTCTCTCTCTTTCTCTCTCTCTCTCTCTCTCTTTCTCTTTCATCTCTCATTTAGTCTTTCTCTCTAGTACTCTCACTGTCTCCTCCACCTCTCTTTCTAACTGTATCTCTTTCCCTGCAGATTTCTCTCTCTCTCTCTCTCTCTCTCTCTCTCTCTCTCCCTCTCGCCATCACCATCGCCACCACCATCGCCACCACCACTACCACCACCATCACCGCTGCCAAAGCAGCCACCACCACCCTTCCTTCCTCTCCAACCTTCCACATCCATGCATCACCCCCCACGCAATTTCGACGTGTCAGTCCCAAACCAGCATTTATTCCATGAACAAAAAAAAAAAACCATTCGCCTCTGGTTGACTGCCAGTTACAGCAGACGATACGATTTACAAACTAACCACCGCCGTAATCAATAAAGTCAATCACCTCTAGATTCAGAAAATAAACTTTTCTGCTATTTGGTTGCGTTGATGCTGCTATTGTTATATAAGTTGTGCCAACGAGTTGCTCCCGTAGAAGCGACGTGGTTATTTTTTTAAAAATCTGTCCTGTTTATTTCTAAAGTAAAAGGCTTATCCTACTGCATCTAATTATTTCCAGAGTCTTTGTAAGACGGTGACATACGAGAGAGAGAGAGAGAGAGAAGCTGGGTTTACAACACCTTTCTACCCTCCGCACGCATAATATTGAATCATCATCGTCATCATCATCATCATCATCATCATCGTTTAACGTCCGTTCTCCATGCTAGCATGGGTTGGACGGTTCGACCGGGGATCTGGGAAGCCAGAAGGCTGCGCCAGGCCCAGTCTTTTCTGGCAATGTTTCTACAGCTGGATGCCCTTCCTAACGCCAACCACTCCGTGAGTGTAGTGGGTGCTTTTTACGTGCCACCCGCACAAGTGCCAGGCAAGGATGGCAACGGCCACGGTCGGATTGGTGCATTTTACGTGCCACCGGCACGGAAGCCAGTCGAGGCGGCACTGGCTTCGGCCACGATTCGGATGGTGCTTTTTACGTGCCACCGGCACGGAAGCCAGTCGAGGCGGCACTGGCTTCGGCCACGATTCGGATGGTGCTTTTTACGTGCCACCGGCACGGAAGCCAGTCGAGGCGGCACTGGCTTCGGCCACGATTCGGATGGTGCTTTTTACGTACCGCCAGTCCAGGGGTCCTGGCATCTGCCGGGTGCCAGTCATAGAATTGGTTCAATTTCGTATATATACCTATATACACAAACACTCTCTTTCTTTCTCACACACACACATTTATCTTTTAGACGTAATGCCAGATCGTTGTCTTGAGTCAGGTAAATCTGAGAGCGATGGTTCAAATTTCAGTAGGGCCTTCACTGCACACGCGTCTACATTCCTACCTGCAAGTGTGTAAAGAAACGTACATCAGCAGATACTGTTCTACACTCATATCTACATATATGTATACACACTAACACATACACACACACAAATACACACACACGCACACACAAACGCAAAAGCACACGGGCGCAGGCAACCGTATATCTTTTATCTTTCACTTGTTTCAATCGTTAGACTGCGGCCATACTGGAGTACCGCCTTGAACAAGTTTTAGTTGAACAAATCGACACCTACTTTTTTTACGCCTGCAACTTAGTCTATGGGTCTCATTTGCCGAACAATTAAATTAAGGAGACATAAACACACCAACACCGAGTGTCAAGCGGTGATTGGGGATAAACACAAAGACTCCTCACATCCACACGCACGCACACACACACACACACACACACACACACACACACACGCACATGTATGACAGGCTTCTCACAGTTCCCCTCTACCAAATCCATTCATAAGGCTTTGGCCGGCCCAAAGCTAGAGTTGAAGACACTTTCTCGAAGTTCTACACGGTGGGATTGAACCCGGAACCATGTGGTTGGGAAGCAAGCTTCTTACCACACAGCTACGCCTATACTTTTATGTATGTATGTATGTATGTATGTATGTAGGTATGTATGTATGCATGCATGTGTGTGTGTGTGTATTATATATGTACATAATACATACTACATACATACATACATACCTACATACATACATACATACATACATACATGTATATATATATATATATATTATATATAGATATTATATATATATATATATATATATATATATATATATATATATATGAAAAAACAAGTCAAAATAGAAAATGCTAATTAAAATAATTTTATAGTGAACATTTCAGTACGGTTCGGTCATTTTGAGACCTTTTCAACTGTAACGATTAAATAATTAAATTTAGAAAAATTAGAAGAAAAGTTTTTTAAAGGAATATTTCTATAGTAGTGTTCAGATTTAAGTGGCATTCTGCCTTTCTCTGACTCCCTTGTTTGCACTTGTGTGTTCGAGGTAGTTGTGAATTCTTGATAGGGTAGAAGAAGAAGAAGAAGGCTGATGAGGAGAGGGGGTGGGATACAATATCAGGAATACCCCCACTTCAAGCAGAGAAAGGATAAATCAACACCCACAGCATAGACACTGCAACCTTATCCCCACCCAAAAGAGTTACCAACGAAATCTTCGTCCCAACAACCGTTAAACACCATGCACAACAAACCCACACCACTTGCAATGATTACCAACGAAGGCCTCCTAGAACACCACACACCGAATATGGGATATCGGGATGCTCTCCTCAATACTGCTCCAAGAACACACACCATAAATCACAACAGGAGACCCCACATTTACAAAGAACAACTATATAATATCTACCGTCCCAACACCCGCATTCATTTTTTAGACCCAATACGCAAACCAGAGACACAAGATAGCACCAAACAAGCAGGAGGAACCAAAAGTAATAAAAATTATCAATCTAACTCACAAGGAACTAACAGCAAACCAAATAAACATACTTTCCAAGGACTCAAGTTTACAACCCACCCCACACCCCCCCAACTACAATGAAATGAAAGAAGACATCGCAGAATTCTGCAGAAAATTAAGACTTACTGAGGAGCTATACGATAAATACAACGAGGACGAATCGTTACCCCTCGAAAGGTAAGAACAAAACACTTGATGATTTCTGTGACCACATATCAAATTACCCATATCAACATATGCACAAACAAAAACACAAACCAAACTTCAGCAAAAAAGAATGGGCTGAGTTGAACAAATTAAAACAAGATAAAACAATAACAATCAAAGAGGCCGATAAAGGGAGTGCTGTTGTCTTCATGGATACGACATTTTACATAACTTTGGTACTTTCTATGCTGGAAGACACAACATACTATGAAAAGGCACAAAACTACAGTCAACAAAAAATAATGAGGGAACTAAAATCCATGTTAAACCCATACAAAGCAGGGCTCACCGACAAAGAATATGATTATATGACCAATTTCACAAGTAAAACCAGCCAATTCTACGGTATACCTAAGATCCACAAAAGTGAGAAAATAAGCAACGCATGCAAGATAGCTACAGACAAAATAATTAAGTCCCTAATCCTAATGACCTCAAATTGAGACCCATAATAGCCAGGTCCCGCATGCGAAACCCACCGCCTCAGTAACTTTTTAGACACCCTGTTAAAACCACTCCTCAAACATGTCAAAAGCTATATAAGGGACGACTTAGATATGCTCAATCACCTACCGAATACTATAAACAAAAACACCATACTGGTATCCTTCGATGTAGTCAACCTCTACTCCAATATCCCCCACAACCTAGGACTAGAGGCAATCCAATTCTGGCTAGAGAATCACGCCAACGAACTACCACACCGCATCAAAAAAGAATTCGTGATAGAAGGGGTTAAATTCATCCTGGAAAATAACTTCTTCGCCTTCAATGACAACTTCTACCGACAAAAATCGGGGACTGCGATGGGTACACGAATGGCCCCCTCCTTTGCCAACCTAATCATAGGATATCTACAGATCAGTCTGTATCGTAAGGTTCTAGAAAGATATGGCAGCCCTTTCTCCATCTACATAGAAAACAACTGGAAGAGATATCTAGATGACTGTTTCATCCTTTGGCATAAAAATATAGAAAAACTCATAGAATTCCAGGAAATTTTAAACGGACTGGACGTAAACATCCAATTCACGATGGAATATAGCCAGCAACAACTCCCCTTCCTCGATATCCTCATTAAGAAAGCTAATAATATAATAGAAACAGACATATATTATAAGCCTACAGACTCTAAGCAATATCTTCCATTCAATTCATGCCACCCCAGACACACCAAGATGAATATATCCTTCA
>NC_043011.1:45500976-45510976 GCF_006345805.1 Octopus sinensis
CAGAAAGATACACAGAGAGAGAGAAAAACACAGAAAGAAGGAGAGAAAAAAAAATGCGTGCAGTAGCTAACGAATCAACATGGCGATATATATGTATGTATGTATGTATATGTATGTTATATATATATATATATTATATATATATAATATATATATATATATATACACACACACTAATACACGCGCATATTGAACAAATATGGCCAGAAATTTAATATATACTTAAGTATACTTGTAAGTATAAATAAATATTACTATACACGCACACACGTGCACAGTAACTAAAAGAGTCACACACATATGCATACACATACATATATATATATATATATATATACATGTACATATACACATCTGTGTATATATATATATATGTGTGTGTGTGTGTGTATGTATATAAATATTAATATATATATACATATATATAAGCATATATTTATATACACACACACACACACAAAACACAAACACATTTGTGTGTGTGCGTGTGTGTGTGTGCGTGTGTGTGTGTTTGTGTGTGTGCGTGTGTGTGTGTGTGCGTGCGTGTCTGTGATGTTATGTGGCTGGATATACACTTGTTAAGTGTATGTGTGCAAGTAAGTGATGTGTAAAATATCAAGTAGGTGTCAAGTGACGTGGGTGGGGGAGAGGTGAGGAGGTTGGTGGTTGGTGGGGGGGGATCGGGTGGATGTAAGCACAATGAACTAAGACAGGGTGTTGCAGTGTGATGTGAGGGTGGGGACAAGGTGGGCTATGTGGCGTGCGACGTATTTTAAGAGGTGTGTGTGTGTGTGTTTCGGGCTGGAGAGGCGGCAGGCGCCAGTGCTTGACATGTTGGTCTTGAATAAGTTATAAAAGACGGCGTCATCCCCTTTAAGTTTAATAATCAGGTCTGATGCGTGTGGGGGGTGGGGAGTGTCATGTAAGGAGGGGGTGGTCGAGTGAGGGTTGTGTGGGGCGGAGCGTGAGAGGGGTGATGTGTGTTGGATGGGATGATGTGGGTGTGTGGCGGGGTTTTGGTGTGAGTGGCGACTTGTGGTTTGTATTGTGTGTTGTGGAAGTACACGGTTGTAGGTACTGGTTGTTGTTTAACCCTAAGACGAGCCAGTTCGAACGGGACTAGGCTTGGCTGTGTGGTAAGAGGTTTGCTTCCCAACCACATGATTCCGGGTTCGGTCCCACTGCGTGGCAAGTGTCTTCTGCTATGGAGCAGGGCCGACCAAAGTAAGTACTCGAGTCGATTTCTTCGACTGTGAACCCTTCAAAGCAGTGCCCCAGCATGGCCGCAGTCCGATGACAGAAACAAGTAAAAGTTAAAAAGGGATCTAGTCTTTCTCATTCGCAAAATGACCCCTCCCCCCACTTAATTTTGCTCAGATTGTTTTCAGTTTTGGTGTATCGATGCAACTCTGAACTTTGATTACGATCAATCAATTACTTTATCTCGTAAATTAAAGAATCTGATGTTATTTGGAATTAAAGTTGGAAAATTTGGGTAATTTTAGCCAATCAACAGACAGCCTGGCTTTGGCAGCTTGTTACCATGACAACTGCACGCTGTGTTATGCTTCACCGTTGTCCATGCTGCTATTGTCTACGATGATTTCATCCGCGTGTTTCGTTTTAATTTTTCTGTGTTATATTACATATATTTCTGTACTTCTGTGTGTTAGTATTTTTCTGTGCTTTTTCTGTGTTTTAGTAGTTTTACATATTTTTCATTTCATACGTTTTGGGGACTTATTGACTCAAATAGCTGGATTTATGATTTCACTAGGTTAAATCTGTTCATGAAAATTTAAATTAGGCGTATTTCTTAAACTATTAGCTTCGCGTTTCAACAGCTTAACTGAAATTTTGCCCACGTAACTGGAACTGAGAGGGATATCATGGAACAGAGAAACTGTGGGTGATACAGATAATTTAACATTATTTTTTGAATTCTGCATGCAAAAACATATAAGATACAGGCATTCTTTTCCTTGGGACAAATTCTTTGTTGACCAGTGTTATTCTTATCGTGGTTTACAAATCCAAGCATAAAAACATTACTCAACTTTGGAGTTTTGGAGACAGACGTCTCCTTTTCACTCACACACACACACACTTATATACTAATGATGTACATAAATACATGGCAGGTATACTTAATACTGAAGTACACATAAAGTAAACGCATGCAGACAAATACATTAATATAACAAATTTTTTAAAATAATAAAAACATACAATCAATGAAGAGACAAAAGAAACAGTAAGATGATACATGTTGATTTTATTAGGTATTTCTGTTTATTTAGAAACCTACAATGAACAGGTCAGACGCTAAACTATAAATTTCACAGGTTACAACCTTAAAGTTGACATCGCTCAGCTAAACGCAGAAAATTTCTGTCTCGCTATTGGCAAAAAATACCCAGCTTTTTCGATTTTTAAACCTCTGTAACTATTTCCCCCATTTCTTTTCTCCACAACATCACACCTTCAAAGCAATGAGACTGGAAGACTACATTATTATAGCCGATTTTCAGTTTTTTTACTTCTTTTTCAAAAAGTGCATATTTCGCGAATGAAAAAAACTAGATCCGTTAAAAGATATATATATATATATATATATATATATATATATATATTTCGTTTTGGGATTTGGTTTGCAAGATTCTTTATGTGAATTCGTGCATATTTTGTTGTTTGTGAGTCATTCTCTTTTAATGCCTTATTATTTAACACTCACTGGTTTAGTTGCCACTCATTTACTTATTTATTTTTTCTAAAATTTTCGTTGCGTCTTACAACCTTTTCAATAGTCGTATTGAAAAGGTTGCAAGACACAACTTGGAAGCCATCCCTTAAAAACAGATTCAGCCGCAAATCATATGATTTTATAGTTAGTGTACATAATCCTCTTTCTAATCGTCAGTGCAGGCATAACCAAGACACATAAAAATGAACAAAATTCAACATACCACATGAACACCAAATGTATCCAACATAGCACATAGAAATGTTCACACATAGAACTTATGTAAAAGGCGAGCTTTTCAAATCACATCTCGGTATACGCATGTATTCGGAATAATTCAGCACTGAATATATTCCTGTTAAATTTAAAATTAAATATAGGATAAAATCTCTATAAGGATTTATCAAGTAGACAGCGCGAAAACCATATAAAAGGAAAAATTTATAATTATTCCCTTTAAATGCATTTAATATATTAAGGGCATTACTACACGTAAATGCCTCACGCTGTGAAGGACCCTTTAAGTCAAAACTACCATGATAAATATTAATATATATATATATGTGTGTATGTGTGTGTGCATATATAAATATATATATATATATATATATATGCGTGTGTATTTGTGCTTGTCTTCGATCACGGCTTGATAACCGGTGTTAGTTTGTTTACATTCCCGTAAACTAGCAATTCAACAAAAAAGAAAAAAACGATAAAATAAGTACCAGGTTTTAAAAGAAAAACACATTGGGGTCAATATGTTCGACTACAACCCTTCAAGACAGTGCCCCAGCATGGTCGTAGTTCAATGACTGAAACAAGTAAAAAAAATTAAAGAAAAGAATATGCGTGTGTGTGTTTATGCTTGTCCTCCACCACCGCTTGACAACCGGTGCTGGTTTGTTTAAGTTCCCGTAACTTAGCAGTTCGGCAAAATAATAAATAACAGGCTTTAAATGGAATAAATAACAGACTTTGAAAATTATCGAGTACTGAGGGTCGATTCGTTCGACCAAAGCTATGCCCTAGCATGGTCGCAGTCCAATGACTGAAACAAGCAAAAGAATAAAAGATACTTTAAAAAAAAAGACCATCTCATTAGGCATCCTTTTAAATCACCAAAATCAAACAGCAGACCTTTATCATGATGGAAACCTCTTAAGGCAGCGAGCTGGCAGAAACGTTAGCACGCCGGGCGAAATGCTTTGCGGTATTTCGTCTGCCGCTACGTTCTGAGTTCAAATTCCGCCGAGGTCGACTTTGCCTTTCATCCTTTCGGGGTCGATTAAATAAGTACCAGTTACGCACTGGAGTCGATATAATCGACTTAATCCGTCTGTCTGTCCTTGTTTGTCCTCTCTGTGTTTAGCCCCTTGTGGGTAGTAAAGAAATAGGTATTTCGTCTGCCGCTACGTTCTGAGTTCAAATTCCGCCGAGGTCGACTTTGCCTTTCATCCTTTCGGGATCAATTAAATAAGTACCAGTTACGCACTGGGGTCGATATAATCGACTTAATCCGTTTGTCTGTCCTTGTTTGTCCCCTCTGTGTTTAGCCCCTTGTGAGTAGTAAAGAAATAGGTATTTCGTCTATCTATTACGTTCTGAGTTCAAATTCCGCTGAGGTCGACTTTGCCTTTCATCCTTTCGGGGTCGATAAATTAAGTACCAGTTGCGTACTGGGGTCGATCTAATCGACTGGCTCCCTCCCCCAAAATGTCAGGCCTTGTGCCTAGTATATAAAAAAAATGATGGAGACCTCTTAGCAAATACATACATGATGGCAATAATGGATTGAGTGAAGCTGCTGACTTAGCATTGGTGAATGTGGATTGGTTTATCTTAAGTATCTTATTTTTTTTTTACTTGTTTCAGTCATTAGACTGCGGCCATGCTGGGGCACCGCCTTAAGGAATTTTTTTTTTGTCGAATGAATCGACCCCAGGACTTATCTTTTAAAGTATGATACTTATTCTGTCGATCCATTTTGCCGAACCGGTAAGTTACGGGGGACGTAACGCACCAACATGTTAAGCGGTGGTGGGGGATAAGCAGACACAAACTCACATGCACATACACATACATACATACATACATACATACATACATACATACATACATACATAATATATACACATATATATAGAGAGAGGCAGAGAGCGAGAGAGAGACAAGATTAATTTAAACAGCAGGGTGCAATTTAATACCGTAAAGGAAAAATTCAATCGTCATTAAATGTGACCAACTGGCGCCGAGACACCTACATTGCTAGAAATAGGAATAAAATACTCTTGGTGATATCCTATTTTTTACCGCTACTCTCTCTATTTTTTACCGCTACTACAGTGACCTCTATTCCTAGAAGCTAACTGGTCTCATGTCACCTCCACTCAAGCACTTCGGAATCTCCTGACTTTCCTTGTCTTGTCAGCCATATTGTGTCTACCCCCACGCCTCTCACTAACCACTAAATCCAGTCCTTCCTCCCCTGAATTTCAACCCTCTGAAATTCCTTCACCGTACATGGTTTTCCTACTGCTGTAGAGTTGCTACTATGTATAAGGAACGGTTCACCAGATCAACGTTATCAGTAATGAAAGACCTACGATAGTCACGGACACAAGGCCTTCCTCTAAACCCAACCAATAAAGACAGCATATGAAGGTGGTGAGCTGGCAGAAACGTTAGCACGCCGGGCGAAATGCGTTGCCGTATTTCGTCTGCCGTTACGTTCTGAGTTCAAATTCCGCCGAGGTTGACTTTGCCTTTCATCCTTTCGGGGTCGATAAATTAAGTACCAGTTACGGACTGGGGTCGATGGAATCGACTTAATCCCTTTGTCTGCCCTTGTTTGTCCCCTCTGTGTTTAGCTCCTTGTGGGTAGTAAAGAAATAAAATAAAGACAACATATGGTGCTGTATTGGGTTGTTTCTCTTCTTTTAGTAAATTTCAGTAAATTTATCGCATCCAAAGAATCCTTCTTACCGGGACACGTCGGATTAAATAGTATTTACTTTGAGTTTGTTGTTTTGGAACTAGTTTCTAGATAATTTAGAGTTGTCTAGGCAGCAGTCTATGGACGGAACTGTGATATCGTTTCCACCTGAGGCTCTCTCTTTACTCTTTTACTTGTTTCAGTCATTTGACTGCGGCCATGCTGGAGCACCGCCTTTAGTCGAGCAAATCGACACCGGGACTTATTCTTTGTAAGCCCAGTACTTATTCTATCGGTCTCTTTTGCCGAACCGCTAAGTGACGGGGACGTAAACACACAAGCATCGGTTGTCAAGCAATGCTAGGGGGAAAAGCACAGACACACACACACATACATATATATATATATATTATATATATATATATATATATATATATATATATACATATATACGACAGGCTTCTTTCAGTTTCCGTCTACCAAATCCACTCACAAGGCATTGGTCAACCCGGGGCTATAGCAGAAGACACTTGCCCAAGATGCCACGCAGTGGGACTGAACCCGGAACCATGTGGTTGTTAGCAAGCTACTTACCACACAGCCACGTGTATTTTGTAAAATTATGGGGAAGCCGAGTCAATTGGTGAAGTTAATGATTTGTTTAACACGTTAAGTGCTACAGGTTATAGATTTTCATCTTCACTGCCTCAATTTCTCTTGTGTTGTCCCTTTTTATTTGTTTTCGTGCAGCATCTGAGTATCTGTATGCTGAACACGTGATTTTAAGAATGTCCTCCACTGTACTTTAACTCACCCAGCTTCGAAGTAATGCAAATATATTTCTTTACTACCCACAAGGGGCTAAACACAGAGGGGGACAAACAAAGACAGACAAAGGGATTAAGTCGATTACATCGATCCCAGTGCGTAACTGGTACTTAATTTATCGACCCCGAAAGGATGAAAGGCAAAATCGACCTCGGCGGAATTTGAACTCGGAACGCAACGACAGACGAAATACGGCTACGAATTTCGCCCGGCGTGCTAACGTTTCTGCCAGCTCGCCGCCTGCAAGTAATACAGTAATGCAAATAGGGATTCTTGGTATATAGCTTTCATGTTGTGGCACATGAATACCTTATATATTGGCAAATATTTCTTTAACCCTTCACGATTTGAAGTTAAATTCTTTTTTTGCCATGCTGACATGGTATTTCATTGGTTACGTTAGTTGTTGTGTGATGTACTTGGAGTTTTACTACTTGTTGCTGCAACTACTGTTGCTGTCGTTATAGTAATTTTTGTTGCTTAGCCTCATATTAGGTCTGACTGAACAGGTTTATGTATAACCTAAGGCAGACCAGTCATGAAGATTTCGCTTTGGCTGTGTGGTAAGTAGCTTGCTTACCAACCACATGGTTCCGTGTTCAGTCACACTGCGTGGCACCTTAGGCAAGTGTCTTCTACTACAGCCGCGGGCCAACCAAAGCCTTGTGAGTGGGTTTGGTAGATGGAAACCGAAAGAAGCCCGTCGTATATATATATATATATATGTATGTATGTATGTATGTGTGTGTGTGTTTGTCCCCCCAACATCGCTTGACAACCGATGCTGGTGTGTCTACGTCCCCGTCACTTAGCGGTTCGACAAAAGAGACCGATAGAATAAGTACTAGGCTTACGAAGAATGTCCTGGGGTCGATTTGCTCGACTAAAGGCGATGCTCCAGCATGGCCGCAGTCAAATGACTGAAACAAATAATAAAAAAATGGACTGCATTATTCAATGCGTCTTTCCTAATTTAAGACGATAAGGTGTTATTTTGAGGGAGATAAGACTTATTTTTAGCAAGAAACAGCCATACAAATGCTCTTTTGTCAGACTGTGGTGTGGTAAAGTCGTCGTTGGAGTTGAAGCTTTTAATGGGAAAACAATGGCGGTACTTCCGGTTTTTAGTATTTTGTTGTGGTGTGATCTTATGTATGGCAGAAGAGTTTTTCATTATTTGTCGTCTTTTTGTAAATGTGAGTTTTATACGACGGTACAACTATTTTTTCAATGTTTGCTTTGTTGAATGTATAGTCATTGTCGAACGGATTCTCTCACGTTCGATGTTCATTCGTGTATATCGATCTTTTTGCGTATTATTTGTGTCGACAGTTCATTGTTCAATCGGTGTCGCAGTCGATAACTGTCCCGACTCTTTATCTGACACAATGTATCTTAGACTACACAATTCAATGTTTCTTTAAGACAGTATGGTGTGATTTGAGGAATATTTAGCTGTTGTTTCTAGTCGGTCGTTCAACCTTACTGAGACGTCATCTTGGTGATATTTTAAATATCCAGTAAACTTCTGATCAAAGGTGTTCCATTTATGACAATACCGTTTTTTGATTCAGATGGTGGGTCCAGCTTATTCAAGTTTGAGACATTCTGTCGCCTTTACATCATTGTTGCAGACGATTCAGTAAGAAATGGCTATGAAATATTCTGTCGCCATTATGAATATCGTTGCAGACGACAGGAAAACGGAGCGAAGTAATGAAATGAAAAGAAAAAAAAAAAGAACAGCAGAACAAATTGTGGGGGCGGAAGATGACTTTGAGGATGTAACGGTGTCAATAACACTACAAAAGCAACAAAAATATCAACAAAAAACACTACTACCACTATCACCACCACCACCATCACCACCACTATTACCACCACCACCATCACCACCACCACTACCATCACCACCTCCATCACCACTACCATCACCACCACCACCACCATCACCACCACCACCACCATACACTACCACCACCACTACTATCATCATCCACTACATCATCCACAACCACCACCACCATACCACCACCACTCACCACCATACCCACCATACCACCACCACCACCATTACTATCATCATTACTACTATAAACATCATCTCCACAACCACCATTACCACTACCACCACCACCACCACCACCACCACCACCACCACCACCACCACCACCACCACTATCATCACTACCGTTACCACCTCTACTATTACCACATCGCTCCCACCATCACCACTACGACTATCACCGTCACCATCGCCATCATCACCACTACCACAACCATCACCATCACCAACAACAACAACAACAACTATGGCGATAACGAAAAGCGTCAACAACGACTCCCTCAGTGTTAAGTGTGAGGAAAAGGGCGAGGCCAGCTTTAACTGCAACAACAACATCAATGTCTGCCTTAAATACTTGTTATTACGTATCAATTGTGGCTTTGTTGTAATTGTTGTTAACTTGTTAACGATCTGAGAGTGTCGCCGGCAATGCCCGGCTTCCGGTAAACGGCGCTTTTCTTCACATCCGGTCTAGCTATTGTGTCTCGAACAGTATCGTTGACTGTAGTCAGGTCTGTGTCTCGGTGTGCGCAGACGCGCGCTTGTTTGCGTGTTTGTGTGTATGTGTGTGTGTTTGTGTGTGTGTGTGTGTGTGTGTGTGTATGTGTGTGTGTGTGTGTGTGTGAGAGAGAGAGAGAGGGAGAGAAAGACAGAGACAGAGAGGGTGAGGGAGACAGAGAAAGAGAGAGAGAGAGAAATATAAAGAGAGACAAAGACACAGAGAAAGAAACAGAGATAGAGGTGAGGGACAGAGTGTATGTGTGTGAGAGGTGTATATATATATTATATATGTATCATATATATCTATATATATATATATATATAATATATATATATATACACATTCAAAATAACACACCAACATAGGTAGATTTATGTGTAGTGTGCGTGTGCGGGTGTGTGTGTGTGTGTGTGGAGGGAAGGAAGAGAGAAGAGAGACTATCTGTTTTGATGTACAGAAACAGAAAACGTAAATATATCCTTGGTTGTGTGTGTGTCTGTATGTGTGTGTTTGTGTGTGTGTGTGTGTGTATGTATATATATATATATATATATATATATATATATATATATATATGTGTGTGTGTGTGTGTGTGTGTGTGTGTGTGTATATACAGGGTGCGGTGAATATATTGTCATCTAAATTACGCAAAAATAAAAATAACACTGACATTTCATTTTAATAGATACATTTACCAAATTACATAAAAATATCTTGAAATACTGAAGAGTAAATTTATTCAATAAAATCGCCATTGGCTTCAACCACGGCTTCCAGAAGACTTCGGAATCTCCTGCAACTCCTCTGGACAGTTTCCTTGTTGGTCTCTCACTCAACTGCGCCCCACACATAATAATCAAGTGGGTTGCAATCTGGGGAGTTAAGAGGCCAGATGTTAGGGGTGATGTGGTTGCCCAATTTATCTGACAG
>NC_043011.1:45520976-45525636 GCF_006345805.1 Octopus sinensis
GAGTTATGTGTCTTAAGCAGCGAAACAGCACCATTGCAAGGGCGTAGAAAGTTTTGAGCTTCCGACCATACATACACACATACACAGATATATATATACAAATATATATACTTTTCTAAGTAGGCGAAAAGAAATTGGAAGAGGGCACTTCCCACGCGTTGGGTAATCCTGGTCGTTTGCGTGAGATTTTACCCGAATTACCCAAAGTAGACTGTTCTGCTTTATGTTTCTCTAAATTCTATTTATATCTCCTTTGTTATATCCTTTAATTTTGTAGTATCTACCTTTGATATATATATATATATATATTATATATATATATATATATATATATATATATATATATATATATATATATATATATTATATATATATATATATATATATATATTCTTTTATTTGTTTCAGTCATTCGACTGCGGCCATGCTGGAACACCGCTTTTAGTCGAGCAAATCGTTTAAGGGTTATTTGCAGGAGTGAATTATTCAAACCCCAAAGAATTCCTCGGCACATGGCTATGATGCTTCCCGGCTATTTCTGCTCGTGATCAGAGATGAACATATCGTCAGCCACCAAATGATATGCTCGACTGGTTAAGGTCGAACAAGTGACAAGCAAATCTGTGGTATTGACCAGAATATTTGCTGTAGCTCATCGGGCTGATACTAAAGAGCAGACGATAGCTGTATTTTTGCCGGAAAAAGGGACAAAAAGGCCAACAGAACCAATTTTTTCGAGAAAGATCTCTTAGAATATCTTCGGAAAAGCAAAGGCTTCGTTTTTGACAACATTGTTCGAAATCAGAACAGCTATTTAGAAAATGTAAACAACGTAAATGCCATAATATATATCTGGAAGATCCTGGAAGGTCTTGTCCCAGACTTTGGCATCGAGAGTCACACAAATGCCAGAACCGGACGCCACTGCGTAGTACCAAGGACTCCAAATTTGCCATCAAGATGTAGGACAAGATATTGTGATAGCCTGGGCTTCAGAGGCCCACGGATCTTCAATATCCTCCCGAAGAACCTGAGGAACCTGCATGGTGTGGATGCGGATGTCTTTAAAGTAGGACTGGATCTCTTCCTGTCAGGTGTCCCGGATGAACCAACTTCATGGCAGGAGGCGCAGATGAGGGCAGCTGCATCGAACTCTCTCATGCATCAGATGGCGTTTGCTAAAAAGCATCCGTGAGGTAAAACCGTGTAGCAAACCAAATGGCGGTGCCCCAGCATGGCCACAGCTCATTAGCTGAAACTGGAAAATCAAAATCAAGATCAATCAAAATCAAAACGAAAACCCTTTCGTGAGCGAAGCAACGGACGGGTTGAGTACAAGTAACAACAACAACAACACAACAACAACGGCTACATTAAAAGCAACAACAACAATGATAAAAACAATAAAGGTGGTGAGACACAAACCGGTGCAACGACTTGGATTAGCTCTTCTAAACTTTCTTTCGCTGGAGTAGCTAAGTCATTTCTTCAGAGAATACAATTTTCTGAAGAGGAACTTAAAAATACTAGACAGCTAGTCGAGAGAGACGGAATAGCTGTAAAGTTAAATAAACTGCCTGAGACAATCTAGAATACAATACGCCGCCCCGTGACGCACCGTGCAATCTGTTTAAAATCAAAGGTGATGGAAAGAGCCACAGAGGCTCAAGTTAAAAAAAGTTTTAGGTTCCGCCTGGAATCTAAAAGAATACATACAAAGAGGAAAGGTCTATGGAATGGTGGACGTTCGATTCCGAACCGAGGAAGAAGCCAAACATCACTCTCTGAATCCCTTCAAAAGCGAGGAGCTGCTGTTAGTTCCATTCTACTGCGGTCAGAGAGTGGCCAAAACATTATTCCAAGAGGTGCCGCCAGAAATAGCCATTCCTTGGCTAATTACTGCAGTGACGATAGACATCGAGGAAAACTCGAAAATCCTCGAAGCCTATCAGACCAAAAAGGAGAACTGGTCCAGGATTACCATAGAACCACTCATACAAACGATACAAAAGAGTGTGGATCTCATCCCGGACCAGATCCTTCTTGGAGGCAGCATAATTCCAGCCTGGGTAGATGAAAGGAAAGCAGAGTCACATTTGCTTTTCAACTAACCATTTGAAAGCTGTCTGCCCTAGACTAAAGGAAAAAGAGAGGCGGTCACCTCTCTTTCCTACATCAACAACGGCCACCAGATCTCCAGCGATAACAGCAACGACATCACCATCAGCAGATTCAGCCGTGGTACCACCAACAACCATGCTGGTACCGAGTTTCCCCAAACACTTCTCAGCGCCCGAAAATATTCCACTTCCTGGTGTGAAGCGGGTGGAGAGTCGGACCGCGATGAGTAATGGAAGTTGAAAACTAAAAAAAAAAATGAAAAGGGACAGAAAGAAAAACAAACGTGTGAACAAACAACAACAGTCTTCATCCACACAAAAAGTAGAAAGAAAGAAAATCAAAACAGCAAAAACAAATACACCGAAAACAAACACTGCATGAACACCACCACCACCACCTCTAACACCTGAAACACAAGCCATCCCACACACGCAACCACGACAACAACAACAATCACAGCCACAACCACCACTACGACAACAACAACAATAAACACAAATTAAAGACACTAACGTTACAAACTACAAGGTAATAAGCAAAAAAACCCCAAAACAATGAATTAATGAAGTACTTCATGACACACAAAAACATTACATCAAAAGATTTTGTCACCCTTACAATCTCCCTACCTGCACACATACAAATCATTTAAACAAAACATATACATACACTTACAATTTCCACAGAAAATCTCCGATTTTCTGTGGGAATATCACTAAGAGAATTCTTGGTGATTTACTGTTGGAAACACCCCAAGCCAACAGGAGGGACCGGGAATCCTCCTCTCCAAACAAAACCAAGTTTTCTTTTTTTTTTCTTTTTCCGACAACATGATCCTTAAATCCTTAAAAATGTTTTAGCCCGAAGGCCGCGGCCATGCTGGGGCACCACCGCTGATCGTGAACAGAATAGGCAGCGTGAATGTACGTGGCCTGGGGTCGCCTTGGAAACGGGGTCATCTGCTCAATAGCCTCATGGAACTGAATGTCGACGTGGTGGCCATTAGTGAAACCAGAATTTCCGACTCATGGGGTTTCCGACCTATTTTCGGTGACTATGAGGTGTACGCATCACCAGTCGTTGGGGAGCGGGAGGCGGAGTCGCCGTGATGGTGCGGAAAAACCTGGATCTTGCAAAACGGACGATCTGCCTGGATCCGGAAGGTAAGTCGGTAGTCATGGACGTGACAGACAGCGAAGGACATACTTTCAGCCTAGTTGCCTTCTATGCTCCGACAGGGGCAGGACGACCAGATTTCTTCAGACGTCTGGAAACTTTACTGGAGAGGTCCCGCTCTTTAGTGTTAGTGGAGGATTGGAATAGAGTTTTAGATGTAAGGTGGGACTGTGTAGGTTTCACTTAAAAAGGGAAATAAGGGCTAGAGAGGGAAGTGTTCTCTTCTAGCCAGTTTACTGAAAGGTGGATGAAAGTGGCGAGAATGGTGCGGGTGAACGGGCCTGCCCTGAGTTGGAAAAATGGAAAGGAAAAAAGGCACCTGCTCCAAAAGTCAGGGTACCCATTGTTTTTTTTCTATTATATGGGGGTTTTCCACGAGCAGCCCTCGAACGTCTCCTTCCTATTGAGGATTACATATTACACTTTTTACTCTTTTACTTGTTTCAGTCAATTTGACTGCGGCCATGCTGGAGCACCGCCTTTAGTCGATCAAATCGACCCCGGGACTTATTGTTTGTAAGCCCAGTACTTATTCTACGGTCTCTTTTGCCGAACCGCTAAGGACGGGGACGTAAAACACACAGCATCGGTTGTCAAGCAATGCTAGGGGGACAAACACAGACACACAACCCTCCCCCCCATAATATATATATACGACAGCTTCTTTCAGTTTCCGTCTACCAAATCCACTCACAAGGCATTGGTCAGCCCGGGGCTATAGCAGAAGACACTTGCTCAAGATGCCACTCAGTGGGATTGAACCCGGAACCATGTGGTTGGTTAGCAAGCTACTTACCACACATCCACTCCTGCGCCTGTCATAGTTAATTTCTTTTTTATTTTATTAGTCTTGTTTGCACGCAAAACACTCACCCACATAAACACACACACATTCTTTGTTTTGTCCTCTGCTGTCCATAACGGTATTCTTAAAGTAAACCCTTGTTGGTTAATAAAGAAATCACTATTATTATTATTATTATTATTATTATTATTATTGTTGTTGTTGTTGTGTTGTTGTTGTTGTTAAGGCGGCGAGCTGGCAGATGCGTTAGCATGCCGGGCGAAATGCTTAGTGGCATTTCATCTACCGTTACGTTCTGAGTTCAAATTCCGCCGAGGTCAACTTTACCTTTCATCCTTTCGGGGTCGATAAATTAAGTACCAGTCACGCACTGGGGTCGATATAATCGACTTAATCCGTTTGTCTGTCCTTGTTTGTCCTCTCTGTGTTTAGCCCCTTGTGGGTAGTAAAGAAATAGATATTTCGTCTGCTGCTACGTTCTGGGTTCAAATTTCGCCGGGTTGACTTTTGCCTTTCATCCTTTCAGTGTTGATTAAATAAGTACCAGTTACGCAACTG
>NC_043011.1:45525736-45540736 GCF_006345805.1 Octopus sinensis
GCAAGCCTCGTGACAGTCACACGTGTACTGAAGCTTGCTATAGGATTAAATCTATTCTCGCACATATTGCATAGAAATCTTTTCTTTTGCCATTGTTTATAATTTTCACCTTTAAAGGTATTAATAAGCTGGTCACGTTGACGGAATTTTTTTGGAAACAGCTATCCATATATATGTAGATATATATATATATATATATATATATATAGATATATATATATATATATATTATATATATATATATATATATATATTGTGTGTTTGTGTGTGTGTGTTTGTGTGTGTGTGTGTCTGGAGATAGAGACAGACAGGAAAAAAGAAAATGTTCCTTACATTTGAAAAGTATAGAAATATTTAAAAAAAACATTACATGTAATTTTTCCACAATTTAATTGTTTTTCATGCTTTACTCTAAGTTGAAAAGTCGCAAAGCCTGAAACCGTACTAAAATGTTCATGATGAAATTATTTTAGCTTTATACCTTGTCATATTTTTCCTTATACATGACAACTCGCGTGTTTTCTGTTCCAACCTTCTACACACACACACACACACATGTACATATATATATATATATATCTATAATATATTATATATATATTATATATAAATATGAAAAATAAGTCAAAATAGAAATGCTAAAATAATTTTATAGTGAACATTTCAGTACCGGTTTCGGTCATATTGAGACCTTTTCAACTGTAACGATAAATAATTAAATTTTAGAAAAATAGAAGAAAAGTTTTTTTAGGAATATTTCTATAGTATGTTCAGATATAAGTGGCATCAAGTGCAAACAAGGGAGTCAGAGAAAGGCAGAATGCCCACTATATCTGACACTACTATAGAAATATTCCTTTAAAAAAACTTTTCTTCTAATTTTTCTAAATTTAATTATTTAATCGTTACAGTTGAAAGGTCTCAAAATGACCGAAACCGGTACTGAAATGTTCACTATAAAATTATTTTAGCATTTTCTATTTTGACTTATTTTTCCATATTATCAACTCGTGTGTTCCTTTTCACCCTTATACATATATATATATATATATATAATATATATATATATATATATAAATATATATATATATATATACATATACATACATATATGTACATAAGTATATATACTATATATATATATATATATATATATAATATAATAGTAAATATATTATATATATATATAATATATATATATATTATATATATTATATAGTTATAGTTTGATCCCCCAAAAAACGAAGAAAAACATGAAAAAACAACAACGCGAGGGCGTGGTAATGCAAAGTATTAGCTGACGCTCTTCTTCAGAAAGAGGAAGAGAAAAGGAAGACGGAGGGAAAAAATCGCCAACGATCCACATGTAGTAACAATATATATATTCCTTCATTCTTTATTTCCCTTATTTGTTTCAGTCGTTTGACTGCGTCCATGCTGGAGCACCACCTTTTTAGTCGAACAAATCGATCCCAGGACGTATTCTTTGTAAGCCTAGTATTTATTTTATCTGTCTCTTTTTGCCCAACCGGTAGATTACGGGGACGTAAACATACCAACATCGGTTGTCAAGCGATAGTGGTGGTGGTGGTGGGGGGGGGGCAAATATAGATACACTAACACACACACTCATGTACATGACAGGCTTCTTTCAGTTTCCGTTTACGAAATCCAGTCACAAGATTTTAGTCGGGCCGGAGCTATAGTAGAAGACACTTGCCCAAGGTGCCACGCAGTGGGACTGAACCCGGAACCATGCGGTTGGCAAGCAAGCAACTTACCACACAGCCACTCTTGAGCCTAGCAATCAGTTTCCGTCTACGAAATCCACTCACGAGGTTTTAGTCGGCCCGGAGCTATAGTAGAAGATACTTGCCCAAGGTGCCACGCAGTGGGACTGAACCCGGAACCATGCGGTTGGTAAGCAAGCAACTTACTACACAGCCACTCTTGCGCCTAGCAATACACTGTCCGCTGTCTCCTTCCAGTTTAAGACGGTAGATGTAAGTGAAGGAGATCTCACAGAGGGTCCCTTGTTATCCTAGATGTTGTTGTCGTTGATACTTGGCCCTGAAACAGACCTGATCGAACAAGCCAATGCCCAAACGTATTCCAGCCGTGTCCATCTCGTCTTTTTCTTACAAACACACTGTGACTACGATCCCGTTATCCGATGTCATTCACTTCTTTTCAGATGATAGCGTGTGATTTGCGGGAGAGTTGACTGCTATTTCTTCCGAGCTGGACGACAACTGGAAGATCACACGGCTGGTGTTGATATTACTTACCTCAAGACATCCCTTGACTCAGTGGTGTTGATGATCAAAACCATTACAACCATGACCATTCCGCCTTTTTCGTTCAGTGTATATTTGGTTATATTATCTCATGCGTCCTTCCTTTTTAAAGACTATACTCTTTTACTTGTTTCAGTCATTTGACTGTGGCTATGCTGGAGCACCGCCTTTAGTCGAGCAAATCGCCCCCAGGACTTATTTTTTGTAAGCCTAGTACTTATTCTATCGGTCTCTTTTGCCGAACCGCTAGGTTACGGGGACGTAAACACACAAGCATCGATTGTCAAGCGATGTTGGGGTGGGGACAAAAACAGACACACATACATGTATATATATATATATATATATATATATATATATATCTATATATATATATATACTATATATATATATATATATATGTGTGTGTGTGTGTGTGTGTGTGTGTGTGTGTGGTGTGTGTAGGCGCATGGCTCGTGGTTAGAGCGTAGAGCTTACGATCGTGAGTTGTGAGCCTCGAATCCGGCTGCGTGTTGTGTTTCGAGCAGGCACTTTATTTCACGTTGCTCCAGCCAGTTCACTCAGCTGTAGAAATGAGTTGCGACGTCACAGGTGCCAAGCTGTATCGACCTTTGTCTTTCCCTTTGGATACACTGGTGCGTGGAGAGGGGACGCTGGTATGCATGCACTGGCGACTGGCCTTCCATAAACAACCTTGCCCGGACTTGTGTCTAGGAGGGTAACTTTCTAGGTGCAATCCCATGGTCATTCATGACAAGGTGTGTCTTTTTATATATATATATATATATATATATATACGACAGGCTTCTTTTGTTCGTCCACCAAATCCACTCATAAGGCTTTGGTTGGCCCGAGGCTATAGTAGAAGACAAAAGCCCAAGGTGCCACGCAGTGGGGAATGAACCCGGAACCATGTGGTTGGTAAGCAAGCTACTTACCACACAGTCACTCCTGCGCCTATTGTAAATTTTTTATTTAACCCCGAGACAGATTTGATCAAACAGGCCAATGATCAACTGTATTCGAACCGTAACCATCCAATCTTTCTCTTTCATACACTCACACACACACACACACACACACACGCACACACACACACACACACAGTGACTACGATCTCATTATCCAATGTATCCTTCATTTTCTTACGACGGTAGCATGTGATTTGAGGGTGATTTGGTTGCTATTTTTGCGTTCATGTTTCTGATGTTGTTTACGTTGGTGATGCTGTTATTATTATTATTTTTGTTGTTGTTGCTATTAGTAGTAGAATTGATAGTATTAGTAGTAGTGGTTTTGGTGGTAGTGGTGGTAGTAGAAGTGGTGGTGGTGGTGGTAGTAGTAGTGGTGGTGATTGTTGTGTTGGTGATGGTGGTAGTAGTAGTGGTAGTAGTAGTAGTGGTAGTAGTAGTGTAGTAGTAGTAGTAGTAGTAGTAGTAGTTGTTGTTGTTGATGTCAGTGCCGCCACCCCCTCCACTCCTCATTAATGATCGACAAACTTTCAGAAGAACATCTGAAACATTCCTAGAAATTCTACACAACCGGATAGAACTGATTCCTGGGTGGCGGGGGCAGGGGCGGGAGGGGGTAGGGGCGAAGGTAAAGGACGGGGGTGAGGATGAATGAGGATGGACTACGGGAATGTGTGTAATTACAAAACTAAGTGTATGTGGGAGGGGAGTACAGCGACGACTTCTCTAGAGAAACTGGTAAGTCTAAAGTGTATAGCCAGTGGAAACAGTGATCGGGTTTCGATTCTTAGTAGACGCTTGTACATTTTATTTACGATGCGGAGTACGTCATCTAGATTAAAAAAAAAAAATAATGTCCGTTTTTGACAACAGGCCAAACATAATGTCGCACGGTCTACAACCAATACCACCACCACTACCACCACAAATAACACCATCACCACCATCACTAGCACCACCATCACTGCCACCGAAACCATCACCACCGCCGCCACCACTACCACCATCACCACTACTACCATTACCCTCACCATCTATTACCACAACCATCATCACCATTACCACCATCATCATCACCACAGCCACCACCACCATCATCATCACCACCACCGCCCCCCATCTCCACCACCATCAACAATATCGCAAACACCATCACCACGACCACCACCAATACTACCATTACCCTCACCATCTATTACCACAACCATCATCACCATCATCGCTATCATCACCATTACCATCATCATCATCACCACCGCCACCACCACCACCAACATCATCACCACTATCACAGCCACGAACACCACTGTGATCCACATTTACCAGCACCACCACGACCACCACGACCACCACCACTGCCACCACCATCTGGTCATTGTGTGTCATGGTGCCTTTAAGGGAGTCCAGTTTCAGTCCGTTGCAAGCTCTTTGGAGCCAGGGTTCTTGTTTGGGAATATCTTCCTTCCTCTTACCACATGCTGAGACCCTGAAAAGTTCATGGGCGTTGGTCCTTCTTCCCCTAATTGAGCCTTGTAAAAAATATAAGGTTTCAAAGAAACACAGAGAATTGGCGACTAAACTCACATGTAATAATTGCGCATATATGCATATATATATATATAATATATATACATATATATATATATACATATATATATATACATATATATAATAATATACATATATATATACATATATATATATAATATATATAATACATATATATATATATATAATATTAGACATATATATATATATGTATATATATTATTTATATAGTTATATATATAGTATATATATATAAAAATATATATATATATATATATAATATATATTATATGATATATATATTTATATAGTTATATATACATATATATAGATATAGATATTATATATATATAATCTATATATATATTATACATAAATATAGACAAAGCCCCATACATGCACAATATTATAATCACAACAATAATAGATACAAGCAACAATATCAACAATATATAAAAACAACAAAATATAGAAACACCACAACAACAACAATATATAATAATACATGAACGAAAATATATATATATAACAAGGCAAAAAAATTTAGCTATTTAGTGCGACTAAGCGGAAGTTGTGTTTAACTTCCGGCCGGATAATTTAAAAACAAGATGGTGATATGTGACTTGATGGTAATTGAAGGGTGTATATATGTACTGTGAGCATATATATATATATATATATATATATATATATATATATAATATATATATATATATATATATATATATATGTATTATATATGTAATATATATACTATATATATATATATATATAAATTAATATATAGTATGTAGTGTATATGTATTTATATATCTTATATATATAGATATATATATGTATGTATGTATGTATATATTATTATATGTATATATATAGATATATATATATATATATATATATATAATATGTAATATTATGTATATATTATAATTTATATATTATATACTAATATATATATATATATATCTATATATATATATATATGTATATATATATATATTTATATATATGTATGTATGTATCTATATATGTGTGTGTGTGTGTGTGTATAAATAAGCATGTTTATGTATACACATACATACAAAAACATAAATATATATAGTTTCAAATGAAGACGTATGACCTTGCAATTTGGGTGTGAGGCAATTTGGTTGTGATCATTTAGTCGTGAGTTCGATTCTCCATTCGGTTGAAAGAAAAGAGTACCAGCGGTAGCTGTGGGTTACTCCTACCACCGCGACGGATTGACCCCCCATTTACGGGGGAAACTTGTGCAGTTAGCCCAAAGGTTCTTGGAGAAGCGGAAAAACCCCCGCTTCATGAACTTATAGGCTTGAAATATTTACATGTATATACCCCAATTACGTATGCACATATATGTATATATTTCTTTATTGTCTACAAGGGGCTAAACATAGAGGAGACAAACAAGGACAGACAGACGGATTAAGTTAATTACATCGACCCCAGTGCGAAACTAGTACTTAATTTATCGACCCCGAAAGGATGAAAGACAAAGTCGACCTCGGCGGAATTTGAACTCAGAAGGTCGGCGTGCTAACGTGTCTGCCAGTTCGCCATGCACATATATATATATATATCCATCCCAATATATGTATATTATCGAACAGTGTTAGATGAGTATAGAGCGCTAATAAGAAAATATAATTCACATTGTCCTTTATCTAATCTTCATGTGCACCCTCTATTCTCAACCTTAGTAGTGCCAAATCAGATACCTTTAATATTGGGTATGCAACTGTAGCTGACTTTGATTGTGTTACGATTGACTAACTTCCAGTATATGTGGTCTTTTTGAAAGTTTACAGTCACCTAAGGCTGAAACAAATCGTCATATTGGTTTTGGTATTAAGAGAGAAAGATGAGGCTAAAACTTGTTACAACTTTATTCTTTGTTTTTTGAATCCTATCTTTAAGACCATTAGTCTTTAGGACTTTGTCAAAAATTTCTTTCTTTCTAAACAGGTCAGAGTTTCGTTTAATTGTGCTTTTAAGTATACTGTTTGGAAACTATTGGAAGTAGCCACAATATCCATGAGTATATATACAGAGTGCAATGAATAAACTGTCGTCTAAATTAGGCAAAAATGAAAATAATAGTGGCATCTCATTTTAACACATGTTTACTAAAACGGCATAAAAATAACTTTCAGACGACTTCGGAATCTCCTGCAACTCTTCTGGACAGTCTCCTTGTTTAAGTTGCTGAATGCAGCATTCAGTTCATCTTTGGTGTTACAAGGAATTTTGTTGGTCTCTTGCTCAACTGAGCCCCACATATAATAATGAAGGGGTTGCAGTCTGAGGAGTTAGGTGGCCAGATATTAGGGGTGATTGATCGCGGAAATTGTCTGACAACTATGACTGGGTTCTCGTCCTTGTGTTGCATAGTACAGTCCTGTTGACAGACATAGGGTCTTCCAGCAGCCAGCCTCTTGATCCATGGCAGCACCACGTCCTCCACTTCATGTAGGCCTCCGTGTGGAGTGTGAGAAGATGAATGGAGACATAACGTCGCCATCACTAGTGATCACTCCAAACACCATGATGTTGACTGGATGTTTGATTTTTATCACTCGGTACAGGTCCTCAGATTGATACCAAAACACGCTGAAATGTTCGTATTGGAGCTTCCGGCACGAATGCCAGGCAGTACAGCATGTGGCTTCCAAATTTCTAGCAGAGTGAATTGCATCATGGTGCTATTTTTTTCATAGATAGTACCCAGCTGATCCTACAATACTGTGTAGTCGAGAAAATCAAAAAACAAACAATGCGCATGTGCGACATTAAAAATATAAAATAGCAATAATTTACCTATCGCACCATGTATATATATATATATCTGTGTGTATGTGTGGAGACGCAATGGCCCAGTTGTTAGGGCAGTGGACTCGCGGTCGTAGGATCGCGGTTTCGATTCCCAGACCGGGCGTTCTGAGTGTTTATTGAGCGAAAACACCTAAAGCTCCACGAGGCTCCGACAGGGGGTGGTGGTGATCCCTGCTGTACTCTTTCACCACAACTTTCTCTCACTCTTCTGTTGGCTAAAACAATGCGAAGCGCATTGTGACCAGCGATGTGTAGCAACATCTGATGGCCTGGTCGGTCACGAGATATATATATATATATATATGACTTTTTAGAGGAGTTTAATTGTTTTGTGGTTCTAAGACAAATGCTGTAGAAGGGATCGGTTAAATCTTTCCAGAGTTTATTTAATTTTTGCCTGAAAAAATTATCCGTCAACTCTGTATTAGGATATACAACATGTAGCTTTTCGTTTATACCAGCGTTATCACACGAGCCCCTACTGAAGTACTATACACAATAATCAATTTTTATCTACCCTAATTCATTATGAAATAGTAGTTATTTTCTCATGATTATTTCATGAGAAAATATGACACATCGCAGGGATGAAAAAATAATTATCATATAATAATTATATGTATGTATGTGTATTCCTTTATTTATTTATGTGTTTTAGCTTGAAAGCTGTGACCATGCTGGGACACTACTATTTTCATACCTGTTCAATGATCCTTAATTATATGTGGAATTTGAGATTGATAGCCTCGTTTCAGTTTCTTGCTATGTATGTGTTCATCTGGGATGTTGGACAGCAGACGATCAATGTGTTTCTTGAAAACCCCTACTCGCATTCCGTGTATATCTCTAAGACTTTTTGGCAAATATGAAACAGATTTTTATATGTACATGCTTTCCTTCTAGCGATCTAATTTTCGAAAGAACAGCTCAAAACACCAAAGATATTTTTAATTCCTTGGTCTCTCATTATAACACCAAACTAAGAATTAAATCCTGTTTTCTTTTTATACTTTCTTTTACTTGTTTCAGTCATTTGACTGTGGCCATGCTGGAGCACCCCCTTTAGTCGAGCAAATCGACCCCAGGACTTATTCTTTGTAAGCCTAGTACTTATTCTATAGGGCTCTTTTGCCGAACTGCTAAGTTACGGGGACGTAACACACCACCATCGGTTGTGAAGCGATATTGTGGGGACAAACACAGACACACAAACGTAAACATATATTTATATACATATATACGAAGGGCTTCTTTCAGTTTCCGTCTACCAAATCCACTCACAAGGCTTTGGTCGGCCCGAGGCTATAGTAGAAGGCACTTGCCCAAGGTGCCACGCAGTGGGACTGAACTCGGAACCATGTGGTTCGTAAGCAAGCTACTTACCACACAGCCACTCCTACGTCTTTATTGTTATTCTCATTGTTAATTTTGGATCTAACTATGTGTGTGTGTGTGGGGGGGGAGTTCGTTCGTATTTGTGTGTCCGTAGATATACATGCATGTCTGTGTGTATATATAGGTATCTATGTGCGTGCACGCGTGTGTGTGTGTCTGTGCATAAATGCATGTCACGTAGTCGGACCATTGGTGACTAAATCGGAAACTCTACCAAGCCTGCTTGATAAAGAGGGTGGTTCTCGTCGGACACCCTGCAGTGGAAAAACCAAATCGGTCAAAGGGCGGAAGAACTCAGTGGAGTCGACGGGGCAATGCAATAACTGGAAGTGAGAGACCCACTTGTCTTTATTTAGACATCTCTGTAGGAAAAGGAAATTCTGAAATTACACCCGCCTCATTGCGAACCCGGAGATATTGCTCTGGCTTGTCTGTGGACAACTTAGCTTTGTAGGAGAGAGTCTTGGTAGTGTTGCGAAAGCTGGCATTGCTGGCAACCATTGTCCTGAGAATCTATCATAAGATAATTTATCCGTAATCGTCATACTTGCGTACGGAGTTGACAGTCACCCTCTATGTATGTATGTATGTATGTATGTATGTATGTATGTATGTATGTATGTATGTATGTATGTATGTATGATGTATGATGTATGATCATATGTATGTATGTAGTATGTATGTATGTATGTATGCATGTATGTATGTATGTATGTATGTATATATATATGTATGTATGTATGCATGTATGTATGTATATGTATGTATGTATGTATGTATGTATGTATGTATGATGTATGTATGTATGTATGTATGTATGTATGTATGTATGTATGTATGTATGTATGTATGTATGTATTATGTATGCAAGCATACCATTGTTCCATTTTATTTCAAGATTTCTTGTCAATAGAGAAAGATCTGGTTTCTAATCTAGATCCAAGTTCTTTGGTACTTCAACATCAACAGGGTATTTTTGTTTGTTTGTATGGATGTATGCATACGTGCAGATTTGTATGTTTTGTTTTATGTATGTATTCTCAGGCATATAGTTGCATATCTAGACATGCTCTGATATATTTAAATGATAAACTTCTGGAAAGTATGTATGTATGTATGACTGTTTGTATGTATGCCATTCAGTTTATTTCAAGATTTCTTGCCAGTAGAGAAGGAACCAGTTTCTAACCTAGATCCAAGGCTCTTTCATTGGAGTTTCAATATCAACAAGGTATATGTATATATATATGTGTGTGTGTCTATGTGTGTGTATGTATTATGTATGCATGTATGTGTGTGTGTGCGTATGTATATATGTATGTCATTATTTAGTTTTATTTCGAAACTTTTTGCGAATAGCGAAAGAGTCGGTTTCTAATCTAGATGCAAGACTCCTTCATGGGAATTTCAACACCAACAAGGTATTTCTATGTATGTATGTATATATATATGTATGTATGTATGTATGTATGTATGTATGTATGTATGTATGTATGTATGTATGTATGTATGTATGTAGGATAATCGGGCCTTCGGCGACTAAACAGGTAACTTTACCAAGCCTTACCAAGGAGGATAGTTTTCATTGGACACCTTCCAGGACGAAAGAGAATACGTGTCAAAGGACGGTTGAACTCAATAGCGTCCACGGTTATCCAAGAGCTGGGAACAAGAGAGCCCCCCTCCTCCAGTCTTTGTTTAGACATTTCTCTAGGAGAAGGAAAACTCGCGTAACATCCAGCGATGTAGACGAATTCTTTTTCGACAAACGCGTAAGTTGTTTAGAGTGTGGGGTTGTCTCTGTGCAAGGTCTTTCCTCACTTTAGAAAGTTTAGGGAACAGGCATCGCTGGACTTTAAATATCTCTATTATGTGATGCCCACTATGGCTGACTGTAGCCGAATAAAACCAAGTACTCATCCTTTCGGGGTCGGTAAATCAAGTACTAGTGATACACTGGGGTCGATACAATCGACTAGTTCCCTCCGCTCAAATTTCAGGCCTTGTGCCTATATTAGAAAGGATTGTGGTGAAAGAGATTGTTTGGTGGACAAGGCTGAAAGGCATGAGGACAGATATATTCCTCTTTGGTAGAGCTCTCATTGACTTCTTCAAGTTTCACTTCAAAAGGAAATTGAGAGTGGAGAGTGAAGTGCTATCCTCGAGTGAGTTTCTTGAAAGATGGGTGTAAATTGCGAAAATGGCAAAAGTGGCTGTGAGTCGGAGAGAAAGAATTTGAGAGGGCACGTGCTCTTGGGGTTTCAGGAAAATCTCAGATAGTGGGGTTCCTCGATTACCCTTAGAGGGCTACATCACTGTCATCCTCCCGACACCTTTTCTTTTTAACCTTTGTATACTATGCATATGTCCCTTCTTTTTCAGTGTATACTTAATTTCTTTCCGTTTTTTTATCACTTCATTATATGTAAACCCCCACACTTTATGTCTGTCTTCGTATTATCCCTCCTCATTCTTCGCCCTTGTGGCAAATAAATGAAATTATTGTTATTATTATTATTATTATTATTTTAGAAACAAACCTCAAGTTTGGTAGGCTTTATGTGGTAGCGTATTTCTACCTGTAACCTTTCCTATAACCACGTTTTCAGCAGTCTTTCAAGTGCTTACAACCCTCCTGATAATCTTTGTCGTCCCTAAGAGACAAACTTTCTGTAGGAGCTCTGCCGGGCTTTCTATTTCAATCTCTTTCAGCCATTTGTCTATATCTTGGCTTACTGTTCCCAACGCTCCAATTATTATAGGTACGACCTCTACTGTTCGCATGCTCCAAATTCTTCCTATTTTAAATTTTCAAGGGATTGTATTTTATTGTTTTTCTTCCTCTTTTTTTTACGATCCTAGAATCAAGCGGGTACGAGGGGTCGATAAGTAAGCAGCTTAGCTTTTCCTTATCTATGATTGTAATATCTGGTCTATTATTTCCTAACTTCTTGTCCGTTTGAAGAGGTAAGTCCCACAGAATCTTACTTTAGTACTCCAACTTTAGTACTCTTTCGACTCGATGATTGTACCATGTGTTTCCAGCTTCAAATCCCCATTTCTGGCACTGTTTCCAGTGTAATACTTTTCACAACCTGGGGCATTCTGCCGCAATGTGTACTATTGTCTCGTTCCAAGTTCTCTACATTTTTCTGACACATTCTCTCCATATATGTTTTTATCTCAAGTTGTTTGTTTTTATCGCTTGATATTTATTTCTTTATTGCCCACAAGGGGCTAAACATAGAGGGGACAAACAAGGACAGACAAAGGGATTAAGTCGATTACATTGACCCCAGTGCGTAACTGGTACTTAATTTATCGACCCCGAAAGGATGAAAGGCAGAGTCGACCTCGGCGGAATTTGAACTCGCAACGTAACGGCAGACGAAATACGGCTACGTATTTCGCCCGGCGTGCTAACGTTTCTGCCAACTCGCCTTATCGCTTGATATTGGGCTGCTACAACTAGGATCTCTGTTTCTTTAATTGCTCCCTATTAAACCAAGCCCAGGATTTTGTTCCACATACGTCTTCAGTGGCTCTCCAAAACTGGCCATACAGATGTTTCTCTTCGATCTATCTGACGTGTTCTCTTTTTATTTCATTCTTGTCCTTTTCTCCTATTACGCGATTCATCACCTGTTCTTTCTTAACTGCCTTTAGTAGTTTTTCTATGTTGTTCTGTAAATACTCTACTAGACATTTTCTTTCCATCTGTACACTTCTGTTAAACCTCTACTGCTATTAAGCCTCTTTCAAACTGGCCTCTCCTCAAGTACAGCCGGTCGATATCAGCTTTCGGATGGTGATCTCTATACATTGTCAACAACTTCCTAGCTTTTCTCTAAAGTTTCTTTATATCGTTTCTGGTTCAGTCTGTCATTCCAACTCCATATCTGATTAAGAGTACAGCTCTTGGATTTATTGCTTCAATAAGATTTTTGGAATTCAGCTTTGACTTCAAAATTTTTCTGACTCTCCTTGTGTACTCTCAACTGGTAATTTGTTTCATTTCTTCATTCTTTTATCTCATCTGCTTCCAATATTCCCAAATACTTATACCACTGTTCTTTCTCAACCGCTCTCACTGTTTGGCATTTCAATTCTCTGGCTTCTTTCAAATCTTCCTCGTTTCATTTTCAATATAGCGAACTATCCCAAATTTCATACCTATGTCATTTGAGAAAATGCAGATAGTATGTACAAGAAGTTCAAGCTGTTTCTCATTTTTCGTATGACCCTTTATATCATCCGTGTAGAGGAGAGGATTTATCTGACCATTTCCTTTTACCAAATCCTAAGCAATTTTAACTTGACGTAGTATCAAAGTGAGCGGTGTCATGGCCAAAACAAATAGTAATGGAGATAAGCAATCACCTTGGAATATTCCACGTCTGATGTTCACTTTTCCGAGTTTTTGCTTTCCTATTATTATTATTATTATTATTATTATTATTATTATTATAATAATAATAATTATTATTATTATTATTATTATTATAATTATAATTATTATAATTATAATTATTATTATTATAATTATTATTATTATTATTATTATTATTATTATTATTATTATTATCATTATTATTATTATTATTATCATTATTATTATTATTATTATTATTATTATTATTATTGAGTGAGAGAGCAGCGCATGCCATCAAAGTGACACTGAGGTAAAATATAAGAAGCCCAGTATACCTATCATGACAACCCGTCTGATAAGGGTACACTAGGCATATGCATCACAACCATATGTGCGCGACATAGTGATCTCATATCAAGACAAACAGCATATGACCTTGCAGGTGGGGCCCAGTTAGAATTTTCTTCTGGTCGAGTAACCCATCCCGCTCTAAAGGTCCCTGAATAAGAGTTGTTTAAGGATGTTGAACTGACAAGCAAATCTGTGGTATTGAGCAGAATATTTGCTGTAGCCCATCTTTTATACCAAGATAAAACAATGTCCATGATAACACTTCCAATCAGTTAAGATCAGAAGCCATGAGAGCCACTGTCTGGTACTGCATCAGGGCAGTCATCATCATTAGATAATGATAATGATAATAATGATGATGATAATAATAATTAATCATTCTTTTATTGGCCACAAGGGCTGACAAAAATCAATTATCACATAAAGGGACAAAACAGGACGAAAGGTTACAAAGGGTTTTGTCCGTTTGTGAAAAAATCCGAGTAAAAAAAAGTCTAACAACGAAAGATTATAACAATGAAAAACTCCCAATAGGGGGAGGCGCTTTGAAAGGTTCCTGGTGGAAAAAACCCATAAAAGCCAACGGGAGCCTGCTTAAAAGGTGGGTAGAGAGCCCCTTTCTCCTTTTATGTTACCTTTTTAAATCACAGGTGTAACCTCAGAAAGGCTCCTTTCACACTGGCCATTCTTGCGACATTTACCCACCTTTCATTAAACTTGCTATCGGTCAGCACTTCCCTCTTTACTCTCATCTTCCTTTTCAGGTGAAACTTGAAAAATTTGATGAGGCCTGGGCCAAAGAGGAAACCTTAGCCCTTTCAAACGGGTCCACCATACCATCTCTTTCGCTACAGTCACTAGGCAAAGGAAAACTGCCTTGCCCTCTCGGTTAAAGGAGGTCGGCGGGGCAATCCTCACTATGGATTCAGCTGATAGCCGGATCCGTCCAATACGCGACAGTAGCTGTTCGACATAAACCCATAGTTCAGCAATACTCGGACACTGGACGAGTGCGTGCAGAACGGTTTCGTCGTCCTGGCAGCACCTCGGGCAGGTCCGGCTGACGGCACTTCCGTGCCGGTAGAGTTTATCTCGAACAGGCAGAGCCACTCGGTAACACTGCCAGGCGAGGGGCCTCTGGAAAGTATCCATTGGCCCCGGCCCGAAAGTCCTCCCGAACAGACTGCTCAGCTCGTTATCGTCAACGTCTAGA
>NC_043011.1:45545736-45548236 GCF_006345805.1 Octopus sinensis
TGGGTGGTAAGACGTTTACTTGTCAACCACATGATTTCAATCCTTAAAGACTCCGCCGGTTACGACGACGAGGGTCCCAGCTGATACGATCAACGGAACAGCTTGCTCGTGAAATTAACGTGCAAATGGCTGAGCATTCCACAGACACGTGTACCCTTAACGTAGTTCTCGGGGAAAATCAGCGTGACACAGAGAGTGACAAGGCTGACCCTTTGAAATACAAAGTACAACTCATTTTTGCCAGCTGAGTGGACTGGAGCAACGTGAAATAAAGTGTCTTGCTCAAGGAAGGACACAACGCGTCGCCGGGAATCGAACTCACAACCTTACGATCATGAGCCGAATGCCCTAACCACTAAGCCACGCGCCCTCACCCTGATTTCAATTACAATCCCAGTGCATAACACTTTGGGCAAGTGACTTCTACACTGTAACCTCGAACTGACCAAAAGCTTGTGAATGGATTTTATTGACGGAAACTGAAAGAAACCAGTGGTACACACACACACACACACACACACACACAGATGTTGCACTCATGACAGCGGTTTCGATTCCCTGACCGGATGAGCGTTGTGTTTTTGAGAAAGACACTTCATTTCACGTTACTTGGGTCCTCTCAGCTGTAAATGGGTAACCCTGCGACAGTCTAGCCGCCCAATCGGAGGGAATTTTAGCTTGCTTGCTTAGCCAGCGTGGTGGCACTATTCAAATATATATTTATATCTATCTATCTATCTATCTATCTATCTATCTATCTATCTATCTATCTATCTATCTATCTATCTATCTATCTATCTATCTATCTATCTATCTATCTATCTATCTATATATATATATATATATATATATGTGTGTGTGTGTGTGTATGTGTGTGTGTGTGTGTGTGTGTTTGTATCTTAATACATATATATATATATACACACACACACATATATGTATATATATGTATGTGTGTATGTATGTACGTATGAATGTGCGTCTTTGTATGTGTTTGTACCCAACCACCGCTTAACAACCGGTGTTGCTGTGTTTGCATCCCCGAAACTTTGTAGTTCGGCCAAAGAGACCGATAGAATGAGTATCTCACTGAATAAAAAATAAGTACTGGGATCTATTCGTTGCCCCAGCATGGCCTCAGTTTAATCAGTGAAACAAGTAAAAGTTAAATGACACAACCAGTTTATCGACATCGAAAAGCTTGGGGTGATATTTTTAAAAATCTTATCTGCGAACCCTAACGTGTAACTTTAGCGTTTCCTCAAAAGGGCCCGACAAGAGGTTCCCTGCTAAGATGACAAGCATTAGAGATAACCTGTCACCTTGGGACATTCCCTACCTGTCGACAATTTAATTATGTCTGCGACTACAACAGCTTCAGTTCTTATTGATAACTGTTATCAGTAGGAAAACGCTAACTGATAACATATAATCAGTAATCAACTACAGGTGATAGAACCTTGGCCAGGTGTGGCCTTTTTTTAGTTTACCAGGAATGAAGGGCGGGAGATAGATGCCTTCTCAGAATCAAGCCAAACAGTCTTCTGTTGTCTCTTCGACTTTTACGATATCGCTTCGCTCCTTCAACGAGTACTTCTTTTTTCTGACTGGGAAGTTTTCGGTTAAGCCCCAAACTCCTGTCTTTTCACTTAGCTGCTCATCAAACTCCACGTCGAACAACAAAAGCAACAACAAAGCAGCAAAGCAACTCCAACTTCTGAAAAGAATCATGGACACTGCCTTTTCCCCCGAGATGTCGGATAGTTTAAAATAGTGTGTGATATACTATATTGTGGTGCTTGTAGATTAATATAGTATGGTATTGTAAAAGCGGTGAGTTGGCTGAACCGTTAACAAGCTAGGCGAAATGCTTTGCGGCTTTTCGTTCGTCTTTACGTTTTGGGTCCAATTTACGCTCGGCTACATACAGCGAGGACGACATTCCAAAGGCTAAAGCAGTTTGAATGGAAACGATGATGCTCCACCCACCATATTCGCCGAACATTGCCCCATTTCATTATCATTTATTCCGCAGTTTTCAAAATCCTTTGGACGGAAAAAATATGAATTCTGTAGACGTGGTCAGAACAGTACTGGAGGAGTATTTTTCGTCACGGAGCAATTGAATTTTGGAAGAGGGGCCTTGCGAGTCTACCAGATAGATGGAGGAGCATTGTAGAAAATGAAGGAGAGTATATTTTAGATTAAAAAAGAACTTTATCTTAATTTTGAAACATATATGAAGTATAAAAAGACCCACATTATTCATGGGATGACTCTGGTGGAGAAGGATTGTGCATGAGGGGACAGCCACGTTTGAGAAATCTCGAGTTGCACATGAGAAAGTAAGGAGGGATGTCAGGAAGGGCATCGCTGTTACACTTCCAGAAGGGAAGGGTCTTCCTTTGATTCTGACATGCAATGTCTGTGCAAGACCCTGCCTCAGTAAAGCTGGACTCATGAGTCATCTTCGTAGGTGATTAAACGAGAGAGATGAGTG
>NC_043011.1:45558236-45615736 GCF_006345805.1 Octopus sinensis
ATCCTTTCGGGGTCGGTCGATAAATTAAGCACCAGTGAAACACTGGGGGAGGGGGGTCGATGTATTCGACTATCCGCTTCCCCCAAAATCCCAGGCCTTGTGCCTAGATTAGAAAGTCTTCGAGGTGAAATTCTTAGCGGTATTTTGTACATTTTTGTGAATTCTGGCATGGAATTCTGTATGCTAAAAAAAAAAAAAAAAAAAAAATACTTCGGCAGCGCTGGTCGTTAGACTAGAAAATAAGTTTTCTTAGAATGACGAAGTGTTCACACCCCGAGCAACGCCGAGTACCTCTGCTAATATATATATTGTTTGTTAGACACATTTTTTTTCTAGTTCTTTTTATTTTTACTCACCTTAAGTCCTAGGTTTAAGCATAGATCAAGACGGGGCGGTTGGTATCTATCTAATATATCGTCCATCACTCACAGCCCTCTGCTAACCGTTGCAACGCTGTCGGTGAAAGTTCCACACCGGCGTTCAACAGAAGCTTAGTAACGAGCAAGAGCGACAACGTTCTCGAGGAAACTGTGCGTCGATTAAAATCGGCTATCAGGTCTGTCCTAGAGGACTTTCGGGTCGGAGCCAAGGATAATTTCCAGAAACGCTTGACCCGACAGTGCTACCGGGTGGATGTTGTTAGTTCGAGATAAACTGCACAAGCACGGAAGTACCGTTTTCCAGACCTGGACGAAACGAACATAAGACTACGAAACTGTTCTGCTCGCAGTCATTCAGTGCCAGAGCATTGCTGATTGGTAGAATTGTGTCAAACACTTGCTATCACGTGTTCGATGGATTCGGCTATCAGCTGAGTTCATTATGAAGATCGTTCAAATGTCTCGTTTTGGTCGGAAGAGTCAGGCAGCGTGTATCTATCTGTATGGTAGCTTTGGCAAAAGCGGTTGTGTTGTAGACCAGATTGAAAGGACTGAAGACTCTGTGGCCAAGCCCTCATCAAGTCTTTCAAGATTCACCGAAAAGAAAGTCAGAGCAGTGAGTAAAGTGCTGCCTTTCAGGAAATTTGTTGAAAGGCAGATGAAAGCGGTCAGCATGGCCCAAGTTGGGCCTACTTTGCGGATGTTCCTGTAGACTGGAGATGGACAACTGCGAGATGCTGCTTTGTTTAGTGATCAGGGTGCGTGGCTTAGTTGTTAGGGTGTGAAGGCGGCAAGCTGTCAGGAACGTTAACACGCCGGGCGAAATGCTTAGTGGTATTTCGTCTGCCGCTACGTTCTGAGTTCAAATTCCGCCGAGGTCGACTTTGCCTTTCATCCTTTCGGGGTCGATAAATTAAGTACCAGTTCCGCACTGGGGTCGATGTAATCGACTTAATACCTATGTCTGTCCTTGTTTGTCCCTTCTGTGTTTAGCCCCTTGTGGGCAATAAAGAAATATAGTTCTTAGGGTGTTCAGTTCACAGTCGTAACGTAGCAAGTTCGATACCAAGCGGCACGTTGTGTCCTTGAGCAAGACACTTTATTTCACGTTGCTCCAGTCCACTCAGCTGGCAAAAAAAATGAGTAGTACCTGTATTTCATAAAGGGCTAGCCTTGTCACATTCTGTGTCACGCTGAATATCCTTGAGAATTACATTAAGGGTATGCGTGTCACTTAACTACGTTGAGGTATACGCTTAGCCACTTGCACATAATTTCACGATTAGGCTGTTCTGGTGATCGAATCAACAGGAACCCGCATCGTCGTAACTGACCGAGTGCCGATTTTAAGGATGATTGTGATTTTGTGGAGGTTTCCACGAGCGGCCCTCACAAGTCTCCCTTTTTTTAGGGAATTATATCTTGTCTGGTGCGGTACTTTTTGCTTCCTTGTTACAGCTATTTTTTTACACGCTCTGTCGTGTATCATCCTCTACCGTCCCCTAATATTTTCGCCAACAAATAATGGTAAGTAAAAAAGAAAATGCGTAAGGAGGCTGACTCGCTTGCGCTCGTAGGTTTGACAGAACAGATGGAAGAAGAGAACCTCTCTGTGGTTTCGTTCGGAGTGGAGATGACCCGGGATTGATGCGGTTCCATGTTTGCTTCTAGGTGGCGACCTGGAAAAATAGTTAGCACGCCGGGCAAAATGCTTAGCGGTATTTCATCTGCCGCTACGTTCTGAGTTCAAATTCCGCCAAGGTCGACTTTGCTTTCATCCTTTTGGGGTCGATAAATTAAGTACCAATGACGCATTGGGGTCGATGTAATCGACTTAATCCGTTTGTCTGTACTTGTTTGTCCCCTCTGTGTTTAGCGCATTGTAAAGAAATAGGTATTTCGTCTGTTTTTACGTTCTGAGTTCAAATTCTGCCAAAGTCGATTTTGTCTTTCATCTTTTCAGGGTCGTACTTGGGCCGATGTAATCGACTATTCCCCTTCCTCCAGAAGTTTTCAAGCCCTTGTGCATAGAGTAGAAACAAAAATAAGAATTATTATTAAGGCGACGAGCTGGCAGAATACCAGTAATGCACGGGAGCCAATGTAATTCGACTAGTCCTCTCGCCAAATATTTCAGGCCTTGTGCCTATAGCAGAAAGCATTATTATTATTATTATTATTATTATTATTATTATTATTATTATCAATTATTATTATTAATTATTATTATTAATTATTAATTATTATTATTATCATTATTATTATTATTATTATTATTATTGAGTGAGAGAGCAGTGCATGCCATCAAAGTGACACTGGGGTAAAATATACGAAGCCCAGTATACCCATCATGACTACCCGTCTGATAAGGGTACACCAGGCACATGCATCACAACCATATGTGTGCGACATGGTGATCTCATATCAAGATAAACAGCACATGACCTTGCAGGTGGGGCCCAGTTAGAATTTTCTTCAGGTCGAGTAGCCCATCCTGCTCAAAAGGTCCCTGAATAAGGGTTGCTTTAGGATGATGAACGAAACACCCATGTTTCCAAAGGTGAATTATTCAAACCCCAAAGAATCCCTCTCAACACATGGCTATGATGCTCCTCCACTACTTCTGCTCATGATCAGAGATGCACATATCGTCAGCCACTAAGGGACATGCTCTATTATTATTATTATCATTATTATTATTTTTTTTCTTCTTTCAAATTTGCTTCCATTTCTTGCCGAGTGTCTTCCCGACTCCTAGGGCAAAGAAACTCATAGCATACATTGGTAGGCCATTAAACCAAACTTAGTAGTTCGTTCATTTTTTTTTTTTTTTTTTTTAAAGTTAAATTAAAATACATGAGCAGCAACAGTTCTCACATCGACAATGCTCTTCTCAATACGTGTGATGTACCAGTTAAGACAATCTTTTGCACTTCTTGCAGGGATGGTAAGCCAGGGATCATTCTCATATAATTTTCGGTCCCTTCTTGATCATTCCTAGTGCTCCTACGATCACTGGTATTGTAACCGCCTTGAGATGCCACATTTTCTCAATTTCAATGAGTAGGTCTTTGTATTTTCTGAGCTTGTCAAACTCTTTCGCTGAGATATTATGATCACAGGGGATGCTCATGTCGATCAATAAGCAAACTTTATTGTTTTGGTCTTTCACAACAATATCTGGTTTATTGGCCTTGATGGTTCGGTCTGTATGTACTGGAAAGTCCCACAGAATGGTTACATTTTCTCCTTCAGTTACAGCCTCAGGGTGGTGATTATACCACTTGTCGGCAGTTTTGATATTGTAATGCCGACTTATTAGCCAGTGGAGATATTGGCCAACTCTGTCATGTCTTAATTTATACTCCACTGGTGCTAAGACTTTACATCCAGAGATTAGGTGGTCCACTGTTTCAATCATGTCGTTGCAGAATCGGCATTTTGGGTCTGCTCCATTTTTCATCATATTGGCCTGGTAGTTCCGGGTTAATAGGCTTTGATCTTGAGCAGCCAGGATGAAACCTTCGCTCTCTGCTTTTAGCCCTGAGCGCCGTAGCCACTGATGGGTTTGCTTCTGGTCAACATCAGCTTGTTTGCTGCGGGTCACATATTTGCCGTGCAGAGGTTTCTCCTCCCACCTATCAGCCAATTGCTCGTGCGCTTCTTCATTGCCATCATTTTCACCTTCTTTGCAACAATAGTTGCCGTACTTCCCTCGGGTTGTTCAGTTTGGGTATCCTGCACGAGATCACATTATTATTATTATCATTATTATTATTATTATTATTATTATTATTATTATTATTATTATTATTATTATTATCATCAATACGGCGAGCTGGCAGAATCGTTAGCGTTTCTTCCATCTTTACGTTCTGAGTTCAAATTCCGCCAAGGCAGAATTTACCTTCCATCCTCTGCGGTCGATAAAATAAGTACGAGATGATTATTGGAGTCGATGTAATCGATATAGCTACCCGCCCCCACAAAAAAATTCAGGTTTTGCGTCTATAGTAGAAAGGATTATTATTATTATTATTATTATTATTATTATTATTAGCAGCAGCAACAGCAACAGCAGTTGTGGTTCTTGTTACTGTTGTTTATGGTTTATTTTTCCCGCCAAACTTAAAATAAAGGGAATTCTTCTTTTCTATTCTTCACACACACACACACACACACACCACACACACGCAGACACACACACACACATACATATATACACACACACAAGTACAAACTCATGCACATACACTTAATTACCAACCACGCATCTAGCAAATCACTCGACATCACCCCTCCACCCCAAACTACCACCAACACCATCACCATCACCAAAAGCACCACCACCCTTCCGCTATCCCATCATCATCACCATCTCCGCCACCACTACAACCTCCCCCCATACCACCACCATCAACGTCACCACAACCATCCTCGCTACATTACTCCCACACCATCATCGTTACCGCCACCACACCACCGCTACCACCCCCACCGCCGCCGCCGTTACCACCACCACCACCACCACTACCACCGCAAGAAAACCTCTCACCATCACCACCACAACCATCCTCACTACATTCCCCCCCACACCATCACCGTTACCACCACCACCACACCACCGCTACCACCCCCATCGCCGCCGCCGTTACCACCACCACCACTACCACCGCAAAAAAACCTCTCACCACCACCAGCACCGCAAACCTCGTACCATCTGGGCTAACCATGACTGTGACGCGAGAAGTGATGGGGTGGATGGTGAGAAAAGCCCCCCTCCTATCCTTAACATCTGTCATCTCTACTGGTGTTATTGTAATACTCTCTCATTGGTTGTATATGGGAGTAGACATCTGTAGAACATTAGCGGTGAAGGGGGTGTGGGATGAGGTGGGGGTGGGGGGTTAGTTAATAGGGGTCCGGTTCTTGACCTTAAAACCCCCTTATACTCTCTGTGGAGTAAGGGACCAGAAGGAGAGGCTGAAGGAACTTATTTGGCTGGGATCTTCCGCTTCCGATTAACTTGTAAACACATTAAATAGACTTGGATTTGAAATGCACGCGCACACACTCACACACACATTCACACACACAGACACACACACACATAGACATACACTCATGCACACAGACACACTCACACACGCAGACAGCTCCACAAACGTTTGTATGTATATACGTTTATACGCGAACGTATACATTCACACGTATATATAATGTGTGTGTGTGTTGTGTGTGTGTGTATGTGTGTATGTATATATATATATATATATATATATATATATATGTATGTATGTATGTATGTATGTATGTATTTATGTATGTATGTATGTATGTGTATATACAGTGTATCCCAGAAGTCGCGCACCATTCTGGTTTTCATTTAAAATAATTAAAGCAAAATATTTTATTATATTTTTTTATTATATATAAATATATGCATATATACATACCTACATATATATGTATATATACATGCATATATGGGTACAGGACATCAAAAAAAAAAAACGTTGAACACAATGAGAAACGAAAACAAAAACAAAAAATGGAAACGAACTTTTTTTCAAACGAAAAAAAAACAGAGTACAAGACATACAACACAAGGAATATTCCCCTTCTTCAGTTATCCCTGTTTCATCTACTCCGCATATACACACACATATATACATATACATAAGTGGTAGCGGGGTGGTGCGTATATTATACTCTCTTCAAGCCAATTAAGAAGTTTTTCACTTCTTACAGATCTTTAATGGCAGATAAAATACTAACACAAGAAATGACAAAAAAACATACTGTCATTTTTGTTCTAGAAACTACCGGAGTGGCTGTGTGATAAGAAGCTTCCTTCCCAAACACATGGTTCCGGGTTCAGTCCCAGTGCGTCGCACATTGGATAAGTGTCTTCTACTATAGCCTCGTGTCGACCAAAGCCTTGTGAGGGGATTAGGTAGACGGAAACTGAAAAACTGAAAGAAGCCCGTCGTATATCTTTTACTCTTTTACTTGTTTCAGTCATTTGACTGCGGCCATGCTGGGGCACCGCCTTTAGTCGAGCAACTCGACCCCGGGACTTACTCTTTTTCTAAGCCCAGTACTTATTCTATCGGTCTCTTTTTGTCGAACCGCTAAGTGACGGCGACATAAACACACCAGCATCGGTTTGTCAAGCAATGCTAGGGGGACAAACACAGACACACAAACATACATGCACACACACACCACACACACCACACATATATATATATATATATATATATATATACATATATAGGACGGGCTTCTTTCAATTTCCGTCTACCAAATCCACTCACAAGGCTTTGGTCGGCCCGAGGCTATAGTAGAAGACACTTACCCAAGGTGCCACGCAGTGGGACTGAACCCGGAACCATGTGGTTGGTAAACAAGCTACTTACCACACAGCCACTCCTGCGCCTATATATATATATATACACATACATACACACACACATATATGTATACATGTATGTATTTGTGTGTCTGTATTTGTCTCTCTACCATCGCTTGACAACCAATGTTTGTGTATTTACGTCCCCCATAACTTAGCGGTTCGCAAAAAAGTGACCGATAGAGTAAGTACTAGGCTTGCAAAGAACAAGTCCTGGGATACCTATGCTCTGACTGAGATTAGTGATATTGCATGTACCCATTGAGATATGCAAAGAGAGCACAATACGACATAACGCCATATTGATTACGATGTTTCCAGATCAGCACCAACATTTAAAATTAGGAATGTACAAAATCAGTCGAAAAATTAGGAAACTACACTCATTTACATTTTCTAGTAAATTACGCAAATTGGCAACACTTATGGTATCATCGGTGCGCAGCTCTCCATTCACTTTATACACTAAATTTCACATTTGTCGCTCCTATTAACCCGTTTAGAACAATTAGATTTTGCTATAACGCATATTTTCCATTGAACTCAAACAGGAGTGACTGTGTGGTAAGTAGCTTGTTTAGCAACCACATGGTTCTGGGTTCAGTGCCACTGCGTGACACCTTGGGCAAGTGTCTTCTACTATAGCAGCGGATCGACCAAAGCCTTGCGAGCGGATTTTGTGGACGGAAACTGAAAGAAGCCCGTCGTATATATGTATATGTGTGTGTGTGTGTGTTTGTTCGTGTGTCTGCCCCCCCCCCCAACATCGCTTGAGAACCGACGCTGGTGTGTTTACATCCCCGTAACTTAAAGGTTCGACAAAAGAGACCGATAGAATAAGTACTAGGCTTACAAAGAATAAGTCCTGCGGTCGATTTGCTCGACTAAAAGCGATGCTCCAGCATGGCCACAGTCAAATGACTGAAACAAGTAAAAAAGTAAAAGAGAGTATTTTCGTGACTAAGTGGACACTAGTTTGATAGCTGAGCTCTGATTGGCTGTATGCAAATAAGTTCATAACTGGTGTCCGGAACTCTCTTGGGAAAATAATTTCGCATCCGGTACACTGTTGTTAAGTTGTGAATAGAAGAAGAACGCAGTGGAAAGCCATAGATGTTTCAATAAGATTCAGTAGCTACTCACAATGGATGTCAGACAATCTTTACGATCATGTGAAACCAAACTTGTCGCCTCCAAATTTGCCAGATTTTAATCCCATGAACTACGTTTGGAGAGTTGTTAAAGGGAGACAAATCGACGTCCTCTCAATACCACACTCACTGAAGGCTTCCATTGCCCAGATAATGTCCAAAATGAATAACGACAATCTAATGCAGGAGTATTAAATTCCCGAAGTTGAAGGTGGATTAATCGAAACAAGACTCAGCTTACTCAAGGAATGAAGAGGCCTGCTGTTATTGTGGCCTTAAACACTGAACACAGCGATTTAGAGATAGCAGATTTTAAAAGCCACCAGATCTTTCGTCTACAAAGTTTGAAGAAGTTGAAACATGAGATATCGAAACGCAAGAAACATCACCCAACACTCCGATACCATAAGAACATCCGAATTTATTCAATAAGTTCAGCAGATTTTAATGGAATTCCAAAAAAATCCAAGAGGTCAAATGCAAAAGATCCCCGTGTGTCTGAAGGGATAACCAAAAATGTTGTCCACGAAGACATCCGATACAAGTCTTAATGTGATAAGGAGAGATCAATTAATGTTAGAAAAGAAAAAAACAAAAACAAAACAAAACAAAGGAAAATCGTTTGATTAAATTTAAAAGGCTATCAAGCAAAGTTAAACACCCTGAACATGAAACGATTTGGTTTTTCTCAGATGAAAAAAAAAAAGAAGAAAAATCTTTGAACAGGACCAGAAGATTAGCAGAAAAAATGATAGATGGCTATGTTCAGATGCCTCTGAAGTTTCAACAGTCATGCGCACAAGATTTTTTACAACTGTTATGGCTGTCAGTAATGAAGGACATGTGATACCTCCTCATTTTTTTCTACAAAGCCTTAGAGTTAACTTTGCTGGCTACATTGAGGCCCTTAAAACATTTGTTAAATCCTAGATAGATTACGCAATGGAAGGCTGTACATGTCTTATCAGGACTCTGCGCCATCACATAAGGCTCAAGTAACCCACGAATGAATCTCTGACAATTTTCAGGACTACATAAGCCCTAACATTTGGTCCCTAACATAATTTTCCAACTGTAAATAAATCATAGTTTACATTAATATGTCCTAATATTAGAAATACATTTTAAGGTGACATGCTGGCAGAATTGTTGTTAGCAAGCATGGTAAAAATCTTAGTGGCATTTCACCCGTCTTTACGCTCTGAGTGCAAATTCCATTGAGGTCGACTTTACCTTTTATCCTTTCAGGGACGATAAGATAAGTACCAGTTGAACACTGGGGTCGATGTAATCAATTAATCATTTCCCCCAAATTGCTGGCCTTGTGTCAAAATTTAAAACCAATACTACTAATTCAATTTACATTCATATTTATGAAATATATCCATGTACTATGGAGGCACAATGGCCCAGTGGTTAGGGCAGCGGACTCGCGGTCGTAGGATCGCGGTTTCGATTTCCAGACAGGGCGTTGTGAGTGTTTATTGAACGAAAACACCTAAAGCTCCACGAGGCTCCGGCAGGGGGTGGTGGCGATCCCTGCTGTACTCTTTCACCACAACTTTCTCTCACTCTTTCTTCTGTTGGCCTGCTCGCTTAGCCAGCGGAGTGGCGTCATTTGAAGGCTAAAACAGTGCGATGCGCATTGTGACCAGCGATGTGTAGCAACATCTGATAGCCTGGTCGGTCACGTGACGTGATATCCATGTACTATCGAAACGCACGTAACTAAAGAATTAAATGTAATATAATAAATTCCAGTCTTCCATTTAATGTATTATGCACTGCACTCACTAGCGTAGCTAAGGAGGTAGTGCGGTAGGGGTGGTCCGCCCCGGGCGGCACTTTTGAAGGAGTGGCACTTTTGGGTCTGCTGTAGGCAATATATGTTTTTTCGTGGGGTCCGGGCGCGGCACACACTCTAGCTACACTAATGTCTGCACTCACATACTCATATATACATACACACATACGCATATGCGCGTGTGTGTGTGTCTATATACGCGTATGTGAGTGCTTGTATGTGTATGTATGTAGGTGAGTGTGTTATTGTGTTTGTGATCCCACCACTTCACAATCGGTTTTGATTTGCTTACGCTCCCGTAACTTAGCGGTTCGACAAAAGTAGGATATGCAATATATATATATATAGAGGATGGGATCATAGAGGATGGGATCAGACGTGCAACAGAAATCAACATAGAAACTTTAAGAAAAGTTCAACACAACAACACACCTTCCCCGAAAATACTACCTTACATATCTACATACAACCCCAGAAACAAAGAAGCCTTCACCATCATCACCCAGAATTTACCAATACTTCATAAAAACCCAAAATTAAAGGAAATTCTAAACATACACCAAATCATTAAAAGCTACAAACAGCCTAAATCACTTAAAAGATTCTCACAAAGCAAAATGTCTTCTAAAATTACGGATGCAAAAGTAAAAAAATGTGGTAGATCGAACTGTGCAACATGTCCTAACCTATTGGAAGGATCAGAATTCTTCTTTAAAGAGGGACAGAAATTTAAGATCAAATCTAACTTTACTTGTGCCTCTGAAAACATAATTTATGTTATTAAATGCTCGGGCTGCCACCAAGACTACGTGGTTCCACGGGACTATCACTCAGGCGCAGATGCACACTGCATCGACAACAGATTGCATTCCCAGAATATAGAATGATACCTTTTAGTGAGCACATTGAGAAATGCGCAAAGCAACTACTGCCACAATTTTTAATCTTCCCATTTTACCAATGTGCTTTCGGATCATCAACACAAATGAGACTGAACAAGGAAACATTCTTCATTGAAAAGTACAAACCCAGACTCAACCATCCGAACATACTGACACAGAAAAATTAACAAGGAAAAGGGAAAAAAAATTTTTAAGCGATTATCTCCCCTACACCGGAAAAAATCACTCACTACCTCCCCTTATTTAGAAATCTCCTGGAAATAAAAACAACGATAATTCCATGCAATATAAACATAACGTCACAAGAAATTTGAAAAGCTACACGCGAAACCGGTAATTTCTTAAAAAATTTTTTAAATTATGTCATTTTAAGGAAAGGAAAAAAAAAAAAAAAAAAAAATTTTTTTCCAATATTCTCCAGACATTTTGACACAAATATATATATTTTTTAACATTTAAGCCTTCTGTCGTTTTTTCACACTTTACTATTTTCTTATATATATATATATATATATATATATATCGTGACGTATATTTGCCATTTGAATATGGCTAACCCCTAAGGGTGGATGCTACTGTAGTTTGTAGCCCCAGGAGGACACCTCCTCCAGCTGGCTATAGACACACTTTCTATGCCTATCAGTATTTGCAAAGGGAAGCCATCCTTCCCGTCTTCAACTTATGATACACACGGACTCGAGTTTCAGGGTATTGACCCGTCATCGGCGTGTGACAATCATAGTTGTCGATGAGAAGTAGGTTCCCTTCACAAATACATATACTTTTTCCAGTATCGATTGACACTGATATTGAAAAAGTGTAATCAAACATTATCATTATATATATATATATATATACCAGACTAAAATAACTACTGATGTCAATTTGTTCGATTAGTTGTTCAAGCCAGTGCTCCAGTATGGCCGCTGTCCCAATGACCGAGTAACGGAGCTACGCTTCGATTTAACGAAAAGGCGAAATCAAACAAAACACAGCACGTCGGAATAAAACAGTTCAGCAGTGAAGGTCTTTTGACTTAAGTGAGAAGAGTAAAGACGATCAAAACGCCACCTAGTGGTTATACCACTGTTTAGGCCAGTGTTTCTCAACCATTTCGTTTTTTACCTGTAGTTTTCTTTGGTTCTTGTTTTACTCTGGCTATTCGATGCTTTTTTTTTTTAAATCTTATTACATTTTCATATCATTTTATTTATGCGCCCTTTTCAAACCTAGCCAGGCTCATGGGCCCGGTTTCCCGGTTTCTGTGTTCCTCCCAGCTGGACGGGACGCCAGTCCATCGCAGCGTTACTCAAGAAACAGGAAGAAAGAGTGAGAGAAAGTTGGGGCGAAAGAGTACAACAGGGGTCGTCACCAGCCCCTGCCAGAGCCTCGTGGAATTTTAAGTGTTTTCGCTCAATAAACACACAAAACGCCCGGTCTGGGAATCGAAACCGCGATCCTCCGACCGCGAGTCCGCTGCCCTAACCACTGGGTCATTGCGCCTCCACATTACATTTTTATAATTAAATATTATTAGGAATTAAATTTAAAAAATATATATTTTGTCGTGCTGACAATCATGAGGTAGTGAGTTCAATTCTCGGCCCGGGCTGTGTGTTGTGCTCTTGTAGACATAACACCAATTTACTGCAGATAAATTTTAACATAAAATCTTATACGGACCCCTAGAATCATATACACTCCGGTTGAGCACCACTGGTTTAGGATAAGAATTAATAGTTTAACCCCCAACAAATGGTAAAAATTATTTGTCCTTTGTATATAATCTATTTGTGGAGGCGCATGGCCTAGTGGTTTGGGTGATGGTGATGCGCACAAAATCGTGGTTTCGATTCCTAGACTGCCACTGTACTGTGTTGTTAAGCATCGCCGGTCTAGGAATCACGTTGCTCTAGTCCGCTCAGCTGTGAATGGGTAACCTTGCGACAGACTGGTGTTTCGTATAGAGGGAATGTTGGTCGCTCCGCCCGACCGGTTGACTGGCATTATTCGAAAGCTTGCCCAAGGTTCCCGTGGTCTTTTCCGTAGGCTTTTCTATCCACGGACAAACCTAATCTGTTTTCCCTTTTTACATTGACATTTCTGTGTTACACAATCCATATTGATCGCCCCCCCCCCCACTTTTTCCCTTTCTTTCTTTTCACGATCCCTTTTGATCGGAAATTCGCCCCCTTTTTTCTTTTTTTTTTCTCCTCTTCTTCCCAAAATGAAAAGCCCTGCTTTGTATTTTGTCCCTTCTGTGTTCAGCCCTGCGTGGCCAATAAAGAAATCTATTCGAAAGCTATAACGAAGAGAGTGAAGGCGCATGGCTCAGTGGTTAGAGCGTCGGGCTGACAATCATGGGGTGGTGAGTTCGATTCCCGGACCGGGTTGTGTGTTGTGTTCTTGAGCAAGACACTATTTCACGTTGCTTCAGTTCACTCAGCTCTAGAAAGGAGTTGCGACATCACTGGTGCCAAGTTGTATCGCCCCCTGTGCCTTTTCTTTGGATAATATTAGTGGCGCAGAGAGGGGAGGCTGGTATGCATGGGTGACTGTTGGCCTTCCATAAACAACCTTGCCCGGACTTGTGCCTCGAAGGGTAACTTTCTACGTGCAATCCCATGGTCAGTTATGATGACCGAAGGGAGGGTCATTACTTTGTTTTATAACAAAGAGAAGAAGCGCATCGTGACCATCGGTGTATAGCAACCTTTGATTGTGTGGTCGATAAATGATATAATCTATTTGAAAAAAAAACAACGCAATGTTAAGTTGGATAGAATGGGTGGGGTGGATAGAGTCGTAAAACATCAATCAGTGATTTCATTGTAATTTAACCCTAGGTCAAATATGTTCCTGATCAGAAGCAATTCAACTATGTAGACCATCCCGTATTTTATTCACACAATGAATAAAAATCCCGATGGTTACCAGTCAGCTGAGAGTATTTTCTTTTCTACCCTAGGCACAAGGCCCGAAATTTTGGGGGAGGGGTCCAGTCGATAAGGTCGACCCCAGTACTTAATTTATCGATACCGAAAGGATGAAGGGCAAAGTCGACCTCGGCGGATTTGAACTCAGAACGTAAAGACAGACGAAATACCTATTTCTTTACTACCCACAGAGAGGACAAACAAGGACAGACAAACGGATTAAGTCGATTATATCGACCCCAGTGCGTAACTGGTACTTAATTAATCGACCCCGAAAAGATGAAAGGCAAAGTCGACCTCGGCGGAATTTGAACTCAGAACGTAGCGGCAGACGAAATACCTATTTCTTTACTACCCACAAGGGGCTAAACACAGAGAGGACAAACAAGGACAGACAAACGGATTAAGTCGATTATATCGACCCCAGTGCGTAACTGGTACTTATTTAATCGACCTCGAAAGGATGAAAGGCATAGTCGACCTCGGCGGAATTTGAACTCAGAACGTAACGGCAGACAAAATGCGGCTACGCATTTCGCCCGGCGTGCTAGCGTTTCTGGCAGCTCGACGCTTTCAATAACTTATTTAATAAAATTGTCTTCTGTAAAGCACTTGATCGCCCCAATTACTAGACATAGCTAAATCTCTCTTTTAACTTACACTTTACTGATGTTAAAAAATAAAAGATACGTTATATAATGATGTCTTAGATATTACTGGCTGAATGAAAGAATAGATAGTCACCAATGGAACGCTTTTGATCATAGGCCGACTATATCTATGCTGACCTGGGGTTAAATAACAGTGACATGCACGTCAGTTATATACGCATACAATATTATGCACAAATTATATACACACGGATGGATGGATTCTTAGAACTTTTAGAACAAGAGACCAGGAAACATGATGGTCCTCTGGAAGACACTTGTCCTAAGCCACATTGACTATTGCTCTCAGCAATGGTCACCAGCCAGTGTCAAATTAATCTCAGAACTTGAGGCAATCCAACGAAGCTACACGAAGATAGCCTCTATGCAGCATATAAGCTATTGGGAAAGACTCAAGAGATTAAGACTCTATTCCTTAGAGCGTAGGCGAGAAAGATATGCCATAATATACATCTGGAAGATCCTGGAGGCACTTGTCCCAAACTTTGGCATCGAGGGTTACACAAATACTAGAACTGGGCGCCACTGCATAGTGCCAAGGACTCAAAATTTGCCATCAAGATGTACGACAAGATACTACAATAGCCTGGGCTTCAGAGGTCCACAGCTCTTCAATATCCTCCCGAAGGACCTGAGAGACCTGCATGGGGTGGATGTAGGTGTCTTCAAAATAAAGCTGGACCTCTTCCTGTCAGGTGTCCCAGATGAACCAGCCTCGTGGCAGGAGGTGCGGATGAGGGCAGCTGCATCAAACTCTCTCATGCACCAAATGTAAATTCCTAAAAGGCATTCGTGAAGTAAAATTATGTAGCAACACCAAATAGCGGTGCCCCAGTATGGCCACAGCTCGTGAGCTGAAACTAGATAAAATATAATAAATAAATAAATAAATAAAATAAAACACGCATTATCACATACATTATATACACAAGCATTATCGCGCATACATTATACACACGCACACACACACACATACGACGGGCTTCGTTCAGTTTCCGTCTACCAAATCCACTCACAAGGCTTTATTCGCCTCGTGGCTACAGTAGAAGACAGTTGCCCAAGATGCCATGCAGCGGGACTGAACCCGAAATCATGTGGTTGGGAAGCAAACCTCTTACCACACAGCCACGGCTGCGGCGCCTATGTATACAAATTGATTACGCGTCAGCGAAGAAATTTCTTGCTAGTCAATGGATTAACTAGAAATAGCAACCAAATCTCGCTTGAATCGGACCCTAGTATCTTTAAAGACGAAGAACACAGATTCTATCATCCAAGATGGACTGGTTAATGTCTTGAATAGAAGACAAAATTGGAGTTACGTCTGGATCAACTTTAAGCAATCTGATCGTTTAGGGCTGATCTGCAGTCTACAAACAACAACGGGATGAAGGAAGAACACATTGGATAATGTAATGCTAGATACAGTTGATGAAATAAAGACAGGTTAGGCAGGGCTGGAACGCATTTGTTAAAATGTTTGGTCCATAAAAAGCAAACCAAGGTTTACGAAACATTCAAATAATAGGAAACTTCTATCTTCATAAGAATAATGCAAGGGAAATAACCCTCAGCAACTAAGGAAGCGCGGTTATTTCCCTTGTCCCATAAACTCGATAAACGCTCGTTCGGACGTACTATGGCTTCTGATTATCATTAACGCCCACAAAGGGCGACACCATTGGAACAGCGTTGTCTGTGGCTGAACTGCCCGATGTGCGAATGGCAGTCTTTTCCATTCCACACAAGCCTCATTTATCCCGGCGTTGTTTAAGGCGAAGTGTTTTTGGCTATGGATCAGTCTTTCTTCTGATGTATTCGTAAGTCTCTCCTGCAAATGGCGTTCGATGAAGAACCAAAGTCCGAGCGGTTTGGTGAAGAAGGCAGGTTGATTGCCCCAGCAGCGTGTCTCCACTCTTCGCGTAACTGACGGAGCCAAAAGAACAAACGGTACCACTTAAGAACAGTGGTCCCTGTGCGCGCACTCGCTAGCTAGTCGATCCTTACTTTGAGTTTTTGTTTTATTTACTTTGAGTAAAAAACTTATTTTGTGTTTTATTTACTTTGCTAGGTAGTCGTTGTAAGATCGACTAGTCACGACTAGCTAACGCGGATGCGCGCACCGGGACCACTGTTCTTAAGTAGAACCAGAACAAACAGCATGGCCATCACAATTTGGTACCAGCGCTGTCGCAGAAGCTGCCGCATCTAGACTATAGACAATAAAGGGCTCCGACTCTCGATTGTTCCTCTGAGTTTACTCCCAAAACTTTCCCATGGATAAGATCGTAAGACAGCGGAGGTTTGGAATCCGGGTTTTCCTTCTCCTTGATGGCAACCCCCTTCCCCCGGCTATCGAACATCATCTGACTGACTGGTTTGCTAAATAACCCATTTGCTGGGACCCTGGCTGGTGCTTCTACTTCGGGTTAGAGTAACTCTGGAAATAATCCTATGCTCTCTTTTGAGCTAAAATCATTTGCTGCGTTTAAAACTGAAACAACATCCTGTAACTAACCCTAAACCTCCCCCCCCTAACCCTAACCCTAAAGAGCAAGGTGATCCAAGTAAGACATCTTGGTCATCCACTTCATCCATCTTACAATCCCTGGTCATCTTGACCTGGTTTTGCCACTGGATTGAAGAGGATCATATTTGAGAGAGTGAAGAGGATGATACATAACTCTTCTTAAGGCGGCGAGCTGGCAGAAACGTTAACACACCGGGTAAAATGCTTAGCGGTATTTCGTCTACCGTTACGTTGTGAGTTCAAATTCTGCCGAGGTCGACTTTGCCTTTCATCCTTTCGGGGTCGATAAATTAAGTACCAGCTACGCACTGGGGTCGATGTAATCGACTTAATACCTATGTCTGTCCTTGTTTGTCCCCTCTGTGTTTAGCCCCTTGTGGGTAATAAAGAAATAGGTACTTAATATATCGACTCCGAAAGGATAAAAGGCAAAGTCAACCTCGGCGGAATTCGAACTCACAACGGCAGACGAATTACGGCTACACATTTCGCCCGGCGTGCTAACGGTTCTGCCAGCTCGCCGCCTGTGCTATAACGCTGCACAATGTACGTTCGATTATTTTTACCTCAGTAATAATTTTTTTGTTTATTTATCTTTCCCAGAAGGATAAAAATCACAGTTGACTTCGGTGACATTTGAAATCAGAACATAAATACCCATAAGGAAATCCTACAGGAATTTCTCAGACGTTTTGTCAATTCTGCCAAGACTTGAAAAACAAAATGTAACCCATAATAGAAAAGTGTGTTGGACGGGAGATAACTCCATTGTTAGTTATTTCCCTTTGTATGTAAATGTTTCATTTTAGCGAATTCGCGTGGGTGCTTCTATGAAATCTTTCAAAATGCGAGACATGATCGTCAAATATCTGTCAAAGCATACTTTGCTGTAAGAAATATGTAAGGGCACTTTGGTTAATGTAGTCCAAGGTACATTATTCTTAAATAGACAACGTTATAGTCACAGCTGTGAAAATATTATGAATCTATCATCAATGAGGATAGATTTAACGATAGTGGTTAAGAGCGCGATCTACTAACCCCAAGACTCCGAGTTCGATTCCGGGCAGTGACCTGAATAATAATAATAATAATAATAATAATAATAACATCGAAAAATACCTTGGGAATGAGAGCCCAGGTTCGAAATTTCCCCAAGACACCTGATGAAGGCTGGAGGGTATATCAGCCGAAATGTTGTGTTAACAACAAACAAGATGAGGACAAATATCAGCCAAATGTAAATAATGTAAAAAAAAATAGTGAATCCATTTCTCACTTTTGAAATATTTATGGAAAATGTGTTTGGCTAAAACCAATAGATCGATATTAGGTTTTGCTATTGATAATAATTATTTCAGTGACCCTAGTGTCCTATGTGGTTGGATGGTGAAGTCTCAAAGCAAAAAGAGATGTAGCTAAATTCCTATTGTATCAGAGAACCCTTGAATTATATAACGACTTCTAAAAGTGACCCAGAGGTTATTTAAGGTCGGTGGGGTCACAGAAGAAAAACAGAACCTCTGCAATTTTTTTTGACCTCACTGCCCACAATGATGAATATCTAATTCACCTGTAGCAGGTCCCAGAACGTAAACAAAACGTAAATACTGCTAGGCATTTTGCTGTCGCTTGTTAACAAAGGCGTTGTTGTGTGGGGAAGGAGTCTACTTCACTACTCCATTGTTTTGATTTCAATCCCAGTGTGAGGTACCCCAAGCAATTTTTTTTTCTTCTATACCCAAAATCTTATCAGTGAAATTCGCTAAAGAGAAACTGTATGAAATCCCTTTTAGAGCGCTTTGTTCCTGTTGCTGACAGATGAACTTAAATCAATCACCCTGTTTAACACCCCTATTTGGTCCCTTGGGTGCCAATAGTGGAATCAGCTCTACTGTAAGCATTCAGGTTCGAAGATTGTGACTGATGACAAATGACTGATAACTATCCTCCTTTGCCTAACTTTTGTAAAAAAAAACAAAACAAAATGTATAAAATAATTCCATTAAATGCAACCTCCCCCATCCATATGACACTTCCTTCCCCAACATGATAACCAATTTTCTCATCATTGTCATCATCATCATCATCGTTGTCTTTTTCTTCTTCCAATCAGGACTCTCGCCATTAGCCACAAAGAATAATCTCTAATTTGAGCCCACTTTAAGCTACTAAGAATGCGTGTGGCAACTTGAAGATCCACCCACCACACGCAATAGACTGGCGGTGACATGACGCAAAGCTATATAGTTATCCTCATTCGGTAAACGGTGGCTTTTAACGGGTGGAGAGCTTAACCATCCTTGGGTACAGAGGATTCGCAATCTAGACTAGGGTCTGAAAGTTTACCACACCATAGTGGGTTACACTATGGTTCCTCTGCTTTGTGGCAGAAGTAGGAAGAAAGAGTGAGAGAAAGCTGTGGTGAAAGAGTACAGTGGGGTTCACCACTACACCCCGCTGGAGCCTCGTGGAGCTCAGGTGTTTTTGCTCAATAAACACTCACAATGCCCGGGCCGGGAATCGAAACCGCATTCTTACGACCGCGAGTCTGCTGCCCTAACCACTGGGCCATTGCGCCTCCACTTGTCATTGCTGTTGTCATTGTCGTCGTCGTTGACATCATTACCACATCATCATCAACATGTCCTTCCTGTGACCTACCCTCACTGGATATTCCTTTCCTGGAAGATCGGAAATAAAGGACACCACACCACCAGCCTTATATGACAGTGGCGCACGTTTACAACTATTGTGCAATGTTAAAACAAAGGGGCAAAGAGAAACATCCACAAAAACCATACGTAAATTCATATACAAAATATGAAAGGCTTCTTTCAGTTTCCAAATCCATTCACAAAGCTTAGGTCAGCTCAAGATGCCATGCAGTGGGACTGAACCCAAAACCAAGTTGTTGGGAGGCAAACTTTTTAACCATACGGCTATACCTGTATTTGTGTGTGTGTACATACACATATATTTATGTCTCACTCTATATATATTATATATATGAGTGAGAGAGAGAGAGAGAAAGAGGTGGGGGTGAGAAATATATGTATAATTACACAAAAACATGTGAACCTAGTGTATAAAACAAAATCTTTTCTACAGGAGGCACAAGGCCCGGAATTTTGGGGGATAGGGGCCAGTCAATAAGATTGGCTCCAGTACGCAACTGGTACTTAATTTATCGAACTTGAAAGGATGAAAGATCTCAGTGGAATTTGAACTCAGAATGTAAAGACACTCTTTTTACTTGTTTCAGTCATTTGACTGTGGCCATGCTGGAACACCACCTTTAGTCAAACAAATCGACCTCAGGACTTATTCTTTGTAAGCCTAGTACTTATTATATCAGTCTGTTTTGCTGAACCGCTAAGTTACGGGACGTAAACTCACCAACATTGGTTGTCAAGCGATGTTGTGGGGGGCAAAAACAGACACACACACATATATATATATATATACGATGGGCTTCTTTCAGTTTCCGTCTACCAAATCCACTCACACGGCTTTGGTCGGCCTGAGGCTAGAGTAGAAGACACTTGCCCAAGGTACCACGCAGTGGGACTGAACCCAGAACCATGTGGTTGGTAAGCAAGCTACTCACCACACAGCCACTAAGCATTTCGCCCAGTTCACCAATGTTTCTGCCAGCACGCTGTCTTCAAGTGTATGACACAGAATGTGACAAGATCAGACTTTGAATTACATGTACAATTCACTTTGCCAACTGAGTGCACTGGAGTAATGTGAAATAAAGTGTCTTGCTCAAGGACACAACGTGCCGCCAAGAATCGACCTCATGACTTCATGATTGTGAACTAAATACCTTAACCACCAAGCCATGCACCTTCACAATATATATATATATATTATATATAACCAAGAAGAAAGCAACAAGAATGGATCAGTAGTTTAGTACAATTGTTTCATACTATAAACATTTTATTTCAAGCTGCAAATATTACAGCAAATATAATGTCAAGTATTCTTCAGCTAAATTTCATATAGGTTTTCCAAACATCTTAGAGAGTGTGAATATCCTTATGAAGTTATAGGAGTGAGTTCCATGAATTTGAAGTAATATTCCAAGCAGACTATATATGTTTTCCAATAATACAAAGTTTTCAAATTAATTATTGACATCCCAGAAAAGATAAATCTACTCATAAAGATGTGGATATAAGTTCCAAGAAACATGAGGAGAGATGCCGGTCAGACTACGGTTATATATATTATATATATGTGTTATACAACAACAAAAGGAAAATAATTATACAATTACCCCCAAGAATAAAACAAAACACACAGGGTCTTTCGACTATCAGACAAGTGTATGTGTGTGTGTGTGCTCACGTCTGTATGTGTGTATACATTCATATGTATGCATGTTTGTGTTTGTGTGGGTGTGTGACAGAAAGAGAGATGACTTTGATGGGCTTATTACAGCTCTAAAATTTTTTTATTTCTTTCCCTATTTTAAAACTAATTATATTAATGTTAAATTAACTTTTAATAAATTAACCCTTTCAAAACTAACCTGACAGAAACCAATTTTATTAAAATGTTGTTCAAATCCAAATTCAAATCTTAGACTGGAATCTCATTAATACATGAAAGACTATATGAAATTCCAACAAATAAACATTTGACTTTCATTTAAGTAAATTATTACACTAAACATCTCGTTATCCTTCATTAACCTCCTTGGCATACTATTTTTTTTTTGTCATTAATTATGTAAAATTGAGAGAAGATAAGTGATCCTGTCTCCATCAACATATTATGAGCAATCAACAAGACTCCCAGTGTCATTGTAACCTTGTGTTTTAATTACACCAGGTTAATTAATCCCAGCAATCAAAGTTGACACCTTATACCATCAACTCCTCTTCCCACTTCTTTATATGGTGACCTTAACAATAACGATGTCCATCTCATTATTTCCTTAATGTCATCGCAGTGACATAGATGTGATGTAATTCTCTTCGTTATATGACTTAATAAATTAAATCAATTTCAATTTTTTAAATATCCTCCAATCAGAAACAGCTACCTAGTCTACTGAAACAGGCACAATGGATAACAAAGTAGCATAGAAACAGACTTGTCGTGTAACGCAACAACTTTGTAATTATGTGGTTTTGGGTTCAATACCACTAGGTGATACCTTGGGCCAGTGGTTTCCGCAATAGCTTTGCACCAGCCCAATTTTGTGTTTGAAATTTGGCAGAAGGAAAACGTTTGGAATCTTGTTGGGATGAAACTCATGTTATTGTTGAGTGATGGACTTAACCCTTTCGTTACCAACCCAGCTGAAACCAGCTCTGGCCCTGAGTACAAACATCTTGTTTTCATAAGTTTTGAATTAAAATCTTCCATCAAACCTTAGTCACAATTTACGTTTCTAACACTAACTGAATGATAACTAAGTTATTTTACTAAATGCTTTGTCATATTTAAAGTAATTGAAAGAAACACAAAGCATCTCAAAATAAATACAGTAACGAAAGGGTTAAATCCATCACCTAATTTAATCCTGCACTGCCACCCCAACCATTGATCCTTGGGTGCTCCTTAGTGGAGCCCACTGCATTGTGAGCATTCAGGACTTGTTTCTGTTTCAGAGATATTTTCCTCTCTTTTTTCTACCAGCCTTGGAGGCACAGAGGGTAGCATTGTCAATTTTGTCAATTTCAAAATTTTTGTCAATTTCGTCAATTTTGTCAACCCCTTTTGTCAATTTCGAAATCATTCAAAGGAAAAAAAAACTTTGTAACTCCAAATATCAGGTTTCACAATTTCTGATGATTTCTTGCTGTTCCCTCACAAGGTAACAAAAAAAAAAATTTTTTAAATAATAATTTCTTTTCTACTCTAGGCACAAGGGCCGACATTTTTGGGGAGGGTGTCAATCGATTAGATCGATCCCCAGAATGCAACTGATACTTAATTTATCGACCCTAAAGGGATGAAATGTAAAGTTGACCTCAGCGGAATTTGAACCCAGAACATAGCGGCAGACGAAATGCCACGAAGCATTTCGCCTGGTACGCTAACATTTCTAATAATAATAATAATAATAATAATAATAATAATAATAATAATATCTCCAAGATAAAGGATCCTCTTCAACCTTAACTGCTAATGTTTGTCTGTAGATATCACCATTACAGTATTGCTTAAGGTGACAAACTGACTGAACAAAATGCTTAACAGTATTTCATCAATCTTTATGTTCTGAGTTCAAATTCTGTCAAGGTCAAATATTTTCTTTCAGGGTCAATGAAATAAGTACCAGTCAAATACTGGTGTTGATGTAATCGACTATTCTCGCCCCGCCAAAATTGCTGGCCTTGTGCCTATTGTAGAAGAGATCATTAAAGTACTGCTTACATATCTGGGACAGTGCTGTATACACATACAGCTATGTATATATTATATTATATATATAAAAATTAGAAAAAAACCATCTTTTACCAATTCAATAATGAAAAATTAAATTATACCATTTAGAAAAATTACATATAGAAAGATTAAATATAAGATAAAGCATATAACGATGATTAAGAAATGTGAAAAATAATAACTAAAACATATATTTATTATTATTATATTATTATACACAACACACACCCACACACACACATATATATATATAATATATATATATATATATATATCTATACACTTTTACTTGTTTCAGTCATTTGACTGTGGCCATGCTGGAGCGCCGCCTTTAGTCGAGCAAACTGACCCCCGGACTTATTCTTTGGAAGCCTAGTACTTTTATTTCTAATCTATCGCTCTCTTTTGCCACACTGCTAAGCTATGGGGACAAACACAGACCACACAACACACACATCATAGATATATATAATTATATATATATATATTTCTTTACTGCCCAGAAGGGCTAAAACAGAGGGGACAAACAAGGACAGACAAACGGATTAAGTCGATTATATCGACCCCAGTGTGTAACTGGTACTTATTTAATCGACCCCGAAAGGATGACAGGCAAAGTCGACCTTGCCGGAATTTGAACTCAGAGCGTAACGCGGCAGACGAAATACGGCTACGCATTTCCCCTGGTGTGCTAATGATTCTGCCAGCTCGCCGCCTTTATATATATAATATATATATATATATATATATATATATATATATATATATATATATATATATATATATATATTATATATAAATGCATACATATATACGATGACGGACTTCTTTCATTTCCGTCTACCAAATCCACTCACAAGGCTTTGGTTGGCCTGAGGTTATAGTAGAAGACATTTGCCCAAAGTGCCACGCAGTGGGAATGAACCCGGAACCATGTGGTTGGAAAGCAAGCTACTTACCACACAGCCACAATGAATTTAGGCAAAGATTAATACAAAGTATTTAATTTTATAAATATAATTATAAAATTAAAATAAGGGCAACTAGTGAGTAATGCCACATGCTAGAAGAAGATGCCAAATGACTCTAAAACTAGCTTATCAATCACAGAGACATGGGCTGAAAGCAAGGGAATGAACAAAAAAGAATTTTTAGAAAGTTTAGCCATAGATCGATTTCTGGCTTAGGGATGTAATACCACTTTACCGTCCTTAGTATGACATAACCAAAAGTACATGGTTATAAACATTTATATATACCATACGTACACAATGTAATCCACAGTGCATATACAAATGTTCACATATATACAAGTTAAATCTAGTTCTATCAATCTATCTGTCTGTCTATATATATGTATGTATGTAATTATGTATGAATGTATGTATCTATCTATATGTATATAATTAAGGGTTAAGCAACAAGTTGCTTCACCACATACCGAAAATTCAGAAATAGCAGCCAAAGACAGCTCATTCCTTTTTACTACAGATATGACTCCACAGATAACAATATTTGTAACTCACACAGGCAAAAAGGAGAAAAAATAACGAAATCAAACAGTCTTCGATTAATTATGGATGCGTTTCTGGATTAGAATTATACAAATGATATATATGATATATATATATATATATATAGGCGCAGGAGTGGCTGTGTGGTAAGTAGCTTGCTTAACAACCACATGGTTCCGGATTCAGTCCCACTGCATGGCACTTTGGGCAAGTGTCTTCTACTATAGCCTTGGGCCGACCAAAGCCTTGTGAGTGGATTTGGTAGACAGAAACTGAAAGAAGCCCGTCATGTATATGTGTATATATATATATATATATATGTGTGTGTGATGCTGGTGTGTTTACGTCCCCGTAACTTAGCGGTTCGGCAAAGGGCCGATAGAATAAGTACTAGGCTTACAAAGAATAAGTCCTGGGGTCGATTTGTTCGACTAAAGGTGGTGCTCCAGCATGGCCACAGTCAAATGACTGAAACAAGTAAAAGAGTATGATATAAATGATATATATATATATATATATATATATATATATATACGCACATATACACACACACAATCATATTCAAGCAAGTTTATATTTGTATGTGATATACCAAACATTATTCTTCAACACCATGTTCTCAAAGAGTTGCTGCCATTCTCCATATTCTTTCAACATACCCATATCACACTCTCATCCAACGCAAGGAAGAATTACTAGTCTCATAGAATTGAATATCTTAAACATTATATTGATTATGAAGAAAATTTATCAAATTTGTCCCAGTTCCCAGAATGTGCGCCAGGCTCACACTTTCACTAATTAACAGTCGAGATCCCAAATATTGGAATTCATTGATCTTTTCTATTTTTTTTGCTATAAACTCCCAGGAAAATATTGGATTTCCGGTTGATGGAAATGTTCTGTCTTGACACCATTAACAATAATAAGGCCAAGGTCTTTTACTGTGGAAGTAGTTCTTGCTAATGGAGGAACACATTCTCCTGTTGACTCTAGAAGACTGATGCCGTGGTTAAACTTGGCATCGTCTGGGTGTATTTCTGGATGTTGTTACGACAGCCTTGGATGGGATGATAAAGCCAAAGTCTGAACTATCCACTGTTTGCTCCAAGAGTTAGTCAATGGTTACGAGGAAGCGGAATGGAGCAAAAGGATTAAGATTATGCTTGTGATTGTCTCTGGCCTACAAGTGAACAAAAATGATGATGATGATGATGAAGGACACTGGTGGTGGTGTTGAAGTTCCTTCAAGATATTGCATTCAAATTTTGGTACAAGGCCATCAATTTCCGGAAATGGGATAAGTTGATTATATTGACCCCACCCAGGGATCAACTGGTACTTACTTTATTGACCCTGAAGGGATGAAAAGCAAAGTCGATCTCAGCAGCATTTAAATTCATGATGTACAGTTTGGAGAAATGCCACAAGCATTTTGTCTAATGCAATAACGATTCTTTTCTACTCTAGGCATAAAGCCCAAAATATTTGAGGATCGGGTGGTGGGGAGGGCAGTTGATTAGACTGACCCCACTACAGAACTGGTATTTAATTTATCGACCCCGAAAGGACAAAAGGCAAAGTTGACTTTGGCAGAATTTGAACTCAGAATGTAAAGACAGATAAAATACCGTTAAGCATTTTACCCGGCGTGCTAACATTTCTTATTTCTTTATTGCCCACAAGGGGCTAAACATAGAGGGGACAAACGGATTAAGTCAATTACACTGATCCCACTAATACTTAATTTATCGACCCCGAAAGGATGAAAGGCAAAGTTGACCTCGGGGGAATTTGAACTCAGAACGTAACGGCAGATGAAATACCGCTAAGCATTTCACCCGGCGTGCTAACATTTCTTATTTCTTTATTGCCCACAAGGGGCTAAACATAGAGGGGACAAACGGATTAAGTCAATTACACTGATCCCACTAATACTTAATTTATCGACCCCGAAAGGATGAAAGGCAAAGTTGACCTCGGGGGAATTTGAACTCAGAACGTAACGGCAGATGAAATACCGCTAAGCATTTCGCCCGGTGTGCTAACGTTTCAGCCAGCTCGCCGCCTTAACACAATAGCGATTCTGCCAGCTCACCACCTTAAAGGATTTCAAGATATCATTCATTACTATAGCAATTAATAAATGATGGCAGACAGTTTTAAAGGCATTAAGTATGATCTAAAGAATTTCATAGTATCATTGCACTGCAAGCTTTTAATCATTATTTATAAAACGAATGCTTTCCTTGAAGTCAATAAAACATAAAATCTATTGGAAGTTATTTGTCTTTGAACTCTTCTGTGATTTTTCTCAAAACAATTATTCTTTGAGCACAGTATTTACTTTATTGGAATCCTGTTTGGTGGTTCATGAGGATAAGCTCAATATAGATTCTTTTGGAATGTTGTGCTTAAGAAGAATGCTTTGCATCATCTGTATAAACTGTGTTCTGATTTTCAGGCTGTTTAGTTAAACACATCTTAACACAGGTTGTTTAGTTTAACACACTTGCAGTTTTTTTTCACTAAGGTTCTCATGACAGCTTTTCTGAAGCTGACTCTTTAACCTTATATACATACTCTCTTTACTCTTTTACTTGTTTCAGTCATTTGACTGTGGCCATGCTGGAGTACCGCCTTTAGTCGAGCAAATCGATCCCAGGACTTATTCTTTGTAAGCCTAGTACTTATTCTATCGGTCTCTTTTGCCAAACCGCTAAGTGTCAGGGACATAAACACACCAGCATTGGTTGTCAAGCGATGTTGGTAGGATAAACACAGACACACAAACATATACACACACACATGCATATATATATATACACATATACAATGGGCTTCTTTCAGTTTCCGTCTACCAAATCCACTCACAAGGCTTTGGTCGGCCTGAGGCTGTAGTAGAAGACACTTGCCCAAGGTGCCACGCAGTGGGACTGAACCCTGAACCATGTGGTTCGTAAGCAAGCTACTTACCACACAGCCATTCCTACGCCTATACATGCATATATATTGTTATGCTTTATTAAAAAGCAGCAAAAATATCACAAAAACTGTTAATCAGAGTTTCACGTTCCCCTTCGTCAGACAGTTTTGTTTAGACTCTAAACAAAACTGTCCAACGAATTGGGATGTGAAACTCTGATTAGCAGATTTTGTGATATTTTTGCTGCTTTTTAATAAAGCATATTACTCTATCTCTGGTATTTGAGTACTATTTTTCCACCTTGTTTTGCATTTACTCTGGTATATATTGTTATATATATGCACATACATGTATATGTATGTGTATATATACATGCATACATACACACACACATCTTAATCTGTTCCTCAAAAAACAAAAACTCATTTATCATTAACTCAGGTATTTAGGACAGCTATTAAGATCACCATATGACGAAGCTGTACAGAAACATGTGGCATACGGTGGCAGATGTGGTGAGAGAAGATCAAGTTGACACACAATGTTTATCTTCATTATATTCAGAATTTCGTTTGGATATGAAAAACATGCAATAATGATAGGACAGGTGGCAGATTTGGCATGAGACCAGGTGAAAAAGAATAAGATTATGCTTGTGTCTGTCTCTGTCCTACAGGTGAACAAAAATGATGATGATGATGGTTATTGTGGTGGTGGTGGTGGTGGTAGCAGTGGAGGTAATGAGGTAATGTTTGTGCATATATATATATACAGGGGTTGGACAAAATAATGGTAACACCTAGCATCAAAGCATCATAATTTTGAAATATCTATAAAACCATCAAAAGCTTGTTTATTTTTAATTATTATTAGTGCTGCTTCATATGTTTTGGTAAAATTGCTGTTTCTTTTTCAATATCATCAGAAAAAGGTAATGAAAATTCATTAAAATGAATTGGACTTTCAAAGAGGTCAAATTGTTGGTACTCATACGGCAGGTGCTAGCATAATGAAAACAGCTGAAATGTTTGGTGTATCAAGAAGTACTGTCTCGAAATGACAGCCTTTGAGAAAGAGGGAAAAACCTCCTTGATGAAACAAAACTCCAGAAGAAAACCCAAACTTTCAGATAGGGACCGTCAGACTCTTCCATTAATTGGTAGAAATGATCACAAAAGTACAGCTCCCAAAATTACTGCAGAGCTTAATGACCACCTCAAGAACCCGGTTTCCACAAAAACTGTTTGCCAGGTGCTGCACAAACCTGGATTTCATGGGAGGGCTGCATCAGAAAACCACTATATCATCATCATTATCATCATTTTCATATAGCGTCCGCTTTCCATGCTAGCATGGGTTGGACAGTTCAACTGGGGTCTGGGAAGCCAGAAGGCTGCACCAGCCCCAGTCTGATCTGGCAGTGTTTCTACGGCTGGATGCCCTTCCTAACGCCAACCACTCCGTGAGTGTAGTGGGTGCTTTTTACGTGCCACCCGCACAGGTGCCAGACGGGGCTGGCAAATGGCCACAGACGGATGGTGCTTTTTACGTGCCACCGACACGGGGGCCAGGCGAGGCTGGCAACATACGACAGGCTTCTTTCAGTTTCCATCTACCAGATCCACTCACAAGGCTTTGGTTGGCCCAAAGCCATAGTAGAAGACACTTGGCCAAGGTACCACACAGTGGGACTGAACCCGGAACCATGTGCCTGGGAAGCCAGCTTCTTACCACACAGCCACTCCTGCGTCTTATATATATATATTCGACTGGCTCCTCTTCCAAAATTTCAGGCCTTGTGCCTAGAATAGAAAATATATAGATATATCATATATATATATATACATATATATATAATATATATATATATATATATATATATATACATATATATATACTCTTTTACTTGTTACAGTCATTTGACTGTGGCCATGCTGGAGCACCACCATTAGTCGAAGAAATCGATCCCAGGGTTTATTCTTTGTAAGCCTAGTACTTATTCTATTGGCCTCTTTTGCTGAACTTCTAAGTTATGGGGATGTAAACACACCAGCATCGGTTGTCAAGCGATGTTGGGGGACAGATACAGACACACAAACATACACACACACACACACACACATATATACATATATACGATGGGCTTCTTTCAGTTTCCATCTACCAAATCCACCCCCAAGGCTTTGGTCGGCCCGAGGCTATAGTAGAAGACACTTGCCCAAGGTGCCATGCAGTGGGACTGAACCCAGAACCATGTGGTTGGTAAGCAAGCTACTTACCACACAGCCACTCCTGCCACACACACACATTTCTAGAAACATAGTTTTCTTTTACATTTGTTCAATGATTATTCAACACATTTGATCATTTGTGCAACATTGATTAAATTTTCAATATTTGCTCAGATTTATTCAAACATGAAAAATAAAACAAAAAAAAAGGCAATATTGTATATTTTATATTCCTTGTATGTTTTTTTTTCTTCCAAAAGATACTACCCCTACCCCCAATCCAATGTTTGGTCATCATTTTCCTCACAACTGTAGTCACCACCACCACCACCACCATCACCCCCTCACCACCACCATCACCCCCTCACCACCACCATCACCACCACAGCCGTCGTCACTCATTCCCCTCACCCCCACCCACCAAATCTCTCCTCCCACCTCATCCAATGTTTTTTTTTGTCAACATTTCCTTTCTGCTTCATTAAGCTTCCAGATATTGTTGACATGTCCACATCATAATATTTATTCTGGAACATTCACTGACCATCAGTGAACGTCTGCTGTTGACTGACATTAATTTCCAGCCGCCCATATGTGTAACAGTTTACGCTTGAGTGAATCCGATAATGTTGAGAAGAGTCGGCTGCTGTTCTTGCTCTTGTTCTTGTTCTTGTTGTTGTGTGCCCACTCTTGTCTACTACAGAGCATTGGGTACATTCTCAGAACGGCATCTCGTGGCTTCCTAATATAGTTCCATCCGATAATTTCAGTGAATGTTTATGGGAGATGTCTGCATTGTGCATCGTTTGCTTGTTTTTGTAATTACCAATACTTAAAATAACACAAGATGTTGTACAAACAGGTATAAACTGATAGGTTGGTACATGGGTCAGTAGGTACGTAGGCAAGTCTACCGTTACGTTCTGAGTTCAAATTCCGCCGAGGTCGACTTTGCCTTTCATCCTTTCGGGGTCGATAAATAAAGTACCAGTTGCGCACTGGGGTCGATGTAATCGACTTAATCCCTTTGTCTGTCCTTGTTTGTCCCCTCTATGTTTAGCCCCTTGTGGGTAGTAAAGAAATAGGTATGTAGGCAAGTCTACCGTTACGTTCTGAGTTCAAATTCAGCCGAGGTCGACTTTGCCTTTCATCCTTTCGAGGTCGATAAATTAAGTACCAGTTACGCACTGGGGTCGATATAATCGACTTAATCCCCTTGTTTGTCCCCTCTGTGTTTAGCCCCTTGTGGGTAGTAAAGAAATAGGTATGTAGGAAAGTACGAATGCATGCACATAGGGAGATGTAGATAGATAGATAGGTTGACAGGCAGGTGCTTCCCAACCACATGGTTCCAGGTTCAGTCCCACCGTGTGGCACCTTGAGCAAGTGTCTTCAACTGTAGCCTTGGGCCAACCACAGCCTTGTGAGTGGATTTGGCAGACGGAAATTGAGAGAAGCCTGTTATATATATATAGCCGGTCTCAGAGCCGGCCACGAACACTTTTTTTCTGCAAAATAGGGGTAGCTTATCCTGTTCAGGCTATATTATCAGCATCATCCTGCGTTTGAGAATTTAAAATCACTTCTGTAACTTTCTAAGACATCTCAACGCTTCTAAAGCAAACTTCGTTTTAGTTTGTTTACGTTCATCGTAATTTGAATATATATATATATACTTCATTTAAAAGCACCAGAAATTCAACAAAACCTGTTACTCGGAGTTTCACGTTCCCATTCGTCGGACGCTTGACAACTGATGTTAAAACAAAACTGTCCGACGAACGGGAACGTGAAATTCCGAGTAACAGGTTTTGTTGAATTTCTGCTTTTAAATAAAGCATATTACTTTACCCCTGGTATTTGAGTACTCTTTTTTTCCACCTTGTTTCACATTTATGTGTTTACTCCGGTATATATATATGTGTGTGTGTGTAGTTAGAGCGTCGAGCTTACAATTGTGAGGTTGTGAATTTGAATTCCCGACCGGACTGCGTGTTGTGTTTTTGAGCAAGACACGTTATTTCACGTTGCTCCAGTTCACTCAGCTGTAGAAATGAGTTGCGACACCACAGGTGCCAAGCCGTATCGGCCCCTTTGCCTTTCCCTTGGATAACACTGGTGGCGTGGAGAGGGGAGGCTAGTATGCATGGGTGACTGCTGGTCTTCCATAAAACAACCTTGCCTGGACTTGTGCCTGGGAGGGTAACTTTCTAGGTGCAATCCCATGGTCATTCATGACCGAAGAGGGTTTCAGCATATATATATATGTGTGTGTGTGTGTGTGTGTATTCATGTGTGCGTCTGTGTTTGTCCCTCCACCATCGCTTGACAACTGATGTTGGTGTGTTTACGTACCCGTGACTTAGCTGTTCGGAAAAAGATACTGACAGAATAAGTACCAAGCTTACAAATAATAAGCCCTCGGAATTTGAACTCAGAATGTAAGGACAGACGAAATACCTATTTCTTTACTACCCACAAGGGGCTAAACACAGAGAGGACAAACAAGGACAGACAAACGGATTAAGTCGATTATATCGACCTCAGTGCGTAACTGGTACTTATTTAATCGACCCCGAAAGGATGAAAGGCAAAGTCGACCTCGGCGGAATTTGAACTCAGAACGCAACGGCAGACGAAATACCGCTAAGCCTGGTGTGCTAAAGTATCAGCCAGCTTGCTGTCTGAGAAGAAGAAAGATTAAGAAAGAAAGAAATTATGAAAGAGATAAATCACAAGTAATAGTATGACAAACAGACAGACACAATCATAGGTGAGTGTGTATGTGTGTGTGTGTGTATGCATTGCAGGTCGCCCTTCAAACAAACCAGCCTGAATTCTCTAATTTCCTTATCACACTGAGATAAGACATCTGTTTGACCCTTAACAATATTAAATAACTTTATCACTTCAACTGGAACCCTGCCCTTTCTTCCTTTTTCCCCCAGCACACATTTACATAGTTCTGCTGTTTAAAGGATATCCAACATGAAAGAAAGGCGCAAATGCTAGACCATGTCTGGAATATATATGCCAACACCGTTACATTGTTATTCAAGCACCTGGCTTTACAAAGGAGATAGCTCAGTCCACTCAACTGTGTTTAGGCACTACAGTGCAGTATAGAACCCTTATCTGTATGTACCATGGTGTGACATAGATAATCTACCTGTATATGGGTACACTGGAATGGTATAGTCTACTTAACTGTAATGTAGGTACCATGGAGTGCTATAGACCGGTGCTACTCAAAGTGGTGATCCGCGAGCCATCAGCTGCTGGTACGCAGTGAGTTTCCAGAAAAGAAACATTATAAAATGCTTATGTAATATTGTATGATTTGTTTACAAATAAATATAAGATAAAAAAAATTGTCAACTTTTATTATATTCATTATATATATATATATATATTCAAAATATATATATATATATATTCACATTCAAAATGTGACTGCGTGTGTACCGTTGGCCGATTTTTTTCCTCTGTCTTCCCTTCTCTGGATCTTTCCTTCTCCTATGTGTCCGACGAAGAGCTCCGCTCGAAACGTTAAACCCTCCTTCTTCCCTTCCTTCCTGAGCGTCCAATAATGCTATATTTGTTCCACGTCCTCGCGTTGTTGTGTTTTCTCTTTGTGTTTTCATGTTTGGATTAACTTATATATATATATATATATATATATATATATATATATATATATATATACAGAGTGTCGTGAATAAACAGTCGTCTAAATTAAGCAAAAACGAAAATAACAGACATCTCATTTTAACACGCAGATAGACACACATATATACATACACACACGCATACATATACATATAAATGTGTACATATACATGCATCCATTCATACACACACACACACAAAAAAAACGAAGACAGGTGGTGTAGACAACAATCAGATGTATTGGCATAACGCTCGGGAAGTGAAAAAGTCTTTAACGTTTCGAGCCTACGCTCTTCCATAGAAAGGAACACAGAAAGGAACAAGGAGAGAAAATAAAGAATGTGTAGTGGCTAGCGATCTATCATGGCGAACATATATATATATATGTGTGTATATTTAAAGGGCTAAAACCACTATGTGGTCAGCTATATGCTAGAAGTAGATCACCTACGATCAAACTACAGAGAAAAGAATGTTCTCTAGAGAAAAGGTGATCTACTTCTAGCATATGGCTGACCACATAGTGGTTTTTAGCCCTTTAAATATACACATGTATTAGAATTTTCTCTGATTTTTCAGATTTTTGTATGCTAGACTACTGGTTTTAAATTGATATTAATTAAATTAATATTCAATTTATCTCCCTCATTATTTAAATATATATATTATATAATATATATATATATATATATATATATATATACAGGGTGCGGTGAATAAACTATCATCGAAATTAAAGCAAAAATGAAAATAAAAACTAACATATCATTTTAACACACACACATCCTCTAGAACAGTGGCTTTCAACCAGGGTTCCGCGGAACCTTAGGGTTCCGCCAGTACAGTCCAGGGGTTCCACAAGAAGTTACAAAAATGCTAAAATCGACAGTAATTTTTAATTCTCCTGTGCAGATATGTGTGCATAAGACTATTAAATTATTGCACAGGGGTTCCCCGAACCAGTGGAATGTTTCCTTGGGGTTCCGCTCCAGCAAAAAGTTTGAAAAGCACTGCTCTAAAAGCAGAGATAATGTTAATAAATCAAGAGATTTTCGTTGTATGGTGTTTAACATAAGCTGTATTTGTCTATGTCTTTAAAATACAATGCCACAGACCACTTGGTGTTATGTTTCTTTACTCTTTTCTGTTTATATACATATTGATGTCTATAATATCATATGTTATAAGCGTAGTTATGGGCGTGTGGTAAGGTGTTTGTTTCTCAGCCACAAGGTTTTGGGTTCAGTCCCACTGTGTGACACCTTGATGCAAGTGTCTTTTACTCTAGCCACTGGTTGACCAAACCTTGTGAGTGGGTTTGGCAGACAGAAACTGAAAGAAGCCTATTGTGTGTGTGTGTGTGTGTGTAAATCTAATGCTCGTAGCTTAGTTTTTCCTTGGGGCTGGCCGGATCGGAGCGATCTCAAGTTTAATCAGCCGAAATTGCCAGGATGATCCGGTTCTTGACTGAAGATTGAAGGCTTCGAATGTCCCGTCCGTGTTTTTGTATCGTCTTCTAAATGTTTTACGTTCTGTCCCAGTTTGTATTTTTTTGCATATAATATATATATATATATATATATATATATATATATATATAGAGAGAGAGAGAGAGAGGTGTGTGTTTTATACCTCCATCATCGCTTGGAGTGTTTACCGGCGATCTTTCGATTTGAGAACAGTTTATATCACTTCTTAAACCACGTGCATTTGTTTATGCTTCTGAACATGATCGTCGCTTACCGTAAAATAAAAAAAAAATATTACATATGTGAGGAGAGGGGATCTTTTGAAGTCGGCGTGAGAGAGGAGAGAGAGAGAGAGAGAGAGAGAGAGAGAGAGAGAGAGAGAGAGAGAGAGAGAGAGAGAGATTGGATCAGGGAAGTTACCTTTTGAAGTCGGCGTGAAGAGAAAGAATTGATGTGTGTGTGTATGTGTTTGATGGGATGTGCGAGACAGAAAGTGTGCTGTGTATGTGAAGTTGTTTTGACAGTGTGTATGTGAAGAGACAGAGAGAGCAATGTTGTTGGTGTGTGTGTGTGAGAGAGAGACAGAGGGGGGGGGGTTATGTATGTATACGTGAATGGCTTCAGTGACACACATTCATATATAGATGTATGTATGTATATATATATATATATATATATACATATATATATAGAAATATTAAAATTACTAAGTCTCTCTAAAAGAGAACAACGGCAGCGTTCCCGGAAAATATTAGTTATCGCCATACTAATATGGCATTCTTATAAAAATAAGAAAAAAGCTGACCGCTTATTAGCTCCATGAGGCCATCGCCTTAAGTTAGCTATTTGATACACAAACTGTATCCATATAACCTTTGAACAAGGGAGTCAGTCGCTCCACCTACTTGGCCGGCAGCTACAGACGCGTTTCGGGTATTGCCCCTTTTCAATGCAGCGTAGCCAAACCAGTAGGTGTCGCTTCCGACAATCTCTGTTCAAAGGTTTTATTTACCTAGCTTCGGTGGAATACATCCACTTGTTTTCAATAATAGAAATATTAAAATTACTAAGTCTCTCTAAAAGAGACAACGGCAGCGTTCCCGGAAAATATTAGTTATCGCCATACTAATATGGCATTCTTATAAAAATAAGGTTATATGGATACAGTTTGTGTATCAATAGCTAACTTAAGGCGATGGCCTCATGGAGCTATAAGCGGTCAGCTTTTTTCTTATTTTATAAGAATGCCATATTAGTATGGCGATAACTAATATTTTCCGGGAACGCTGCCGTTGTTCTCTTTTAGAGAGACTTAGTAATTTTAATTTTCTATTATTGAAAACAAGTGGATGTATTCCACCGAAGCTAGGTAAATAAAACCTTTGAACAGAGATTGTCGGAAGCGACCCTACTGGTTGGCTACGCTGCATTGAAAAGGGGCAATACCCCGAAACGCGTCTGTAGCTGCCGGCCAAGTAGTGTGGAGCGACTGACCTCCCTTGTTCAAAGGTATATGGATACAGTTTGTGTATCAAATAGCTAACTTAAGGCGATGGCCTCATGGAGCTAATAAGCGGTCAGCTTTTTTCTTATTTTTATAAGAATGCCATATTAGTATGGCGATAACTAACATATATATATACATACACACACACATATATATATATATATATATATATATATATATATAGTTAATCCAAACAAGAAAACAAAACAAAAAAACAACGCAAGGACGTGGAACAAATAAAGCATTATTGGACGCTCAGGAAAGAAGGGAAGAAGGAGGGTTTGACGTTTCGAGCGGAGCTCTTCGTCGGAAACATAGGAGAAGGAAAGATCCCGAGAAGGGAAGACAGGGGAAAAAATCGCTAGTGATACAGACGAGGTCACATACTATATATATATATGTGTGTGTCGCTCTTAGAAATATATATATATATATATATGTTAGTATATAGATATGTATATGTATCCATACATAGATATGTATGTGTATATTATATATATATATATATATATATACATATGGGCACAGGACATCACGAAACATGTACAACAAAAAAGTACGAAGCAAGAGTACATAGAACATGAACTATTCTTTCGAAGAACGAAAGACACAAATAGAAAACAAAACAAACAACATAAAGAACGACCCTTCATCAGTTGTTGCCTGTTTTTCTAATCTCGTATTTCGAGCATATATTATTAGATGACTGGACGTGACGCATCCTTTTCCAAGTAAGTTTTATCTTAATAATTCTGATGCGCACTCTATACGATCCTTTAACTCTTTCGTTTTTCTCTCTCTTTATTCTTTTACCTCCCCTTTTCACACCATTCTATCCTATTATTCTGTCACTCTCTCTTCCTCACCCCTCCCTTATTCACATGGCTCCCACGTGACCATCGGTCATCTTTTTTTCTTTCTCTCCGTGGTAGCTGGAACAAGGAAGACATGTTCTTGTTTGTCTCCAGTCCTAGCTTGATTTACACGTTCGCCACCACAACCTCATTTAGGCTTAGTAGCCCTTCCTGTTTGTGTTACGAATTTTGACCTTCGCAAAATCCCAAATTTTACTTAATTTACTTTGCGGGAGCAACTGTCTTAATAACGTCATTTACATAGTAATTTTCCTTTGTTTAACGGTCATTTTCATAGCATGTTTTAATTGCCTCGATAATGGAAGAGATGCCGGTATAGGTTTCCACCCCGATATCCAAAACTCAGTTTTATCATGGCAATCGAATAATCACATATTATATCACATATATATATATACTAGCAGTATCGCCCGGCGTTGCTCGGGTTGTAAGGGAAATAACTATATAAGCATTTTTAGAGAGTTATAGCCAAAAAATAGCAAAAAAAATGCATTAAAAATTGAAAAAAAATTAAGGTAAATTTTTTTTAAATCGTTGACACATCGTAGATATTTTTAGAGAGTTACTTCCCTTATATAAAAGCGAAAAAATGCATTAAAATGGAAAAATATGATGGTAAATTTTTTTAAAATCGTAGACTCATCGTAGACGCGCGCTAATACCCAGAAGGGCTCGATATGAATCACGACTATAAGATACCCGCTTTTGGTTAAACTGCACCGCAAAATGTGGGAGTAATTACGAATGTAAATCGAAGGGGACAGACACACAACTTCACTCTTATATAAAGATGCTTTTTTTTTTCAGTCATAGAGTTAGATTTATGAAGGTCTTCAGTAGAAAATCCTTCGAATTCTGACTCGCTGCTTGATATAATGAAATTCGTATTCATTTTTTGTCAGAATTACAAATTTTGAAAACACAATAGGAACAAATTTCGGAAAAAAATCTCCCATAATTCACGGAATTAAAATTACACTTCGATTTTTGTACAAAACTGTATTTGAAGTGTTTACGAAGTATAATACGTGTTTTCACGAATGTACTAAAGAGATTTACTCTGATATTCTCATTTAAATATGAATAGGTAAATTCGGGCGGTTTGGTAACGAAAGGGTTTATATAAGTGTCGTCTGTTTATACATAAACACTGTTTCATAGTTTCAGTTTAGTCTTCCTCAAATCACTGTCGCTAATTTACTCTCTTCCAAGAACATTTTCACTCACTGTTATCTGTTAGCTTCCCATACATTTTACTCATGTATCTATCAGCGTGATAGACAGAAACAATATCACATTTACTTTCATTTTATTCGTTGCCCACTGTGTGTGTGCGTTTGCGTGTGGGTAAACCAGACTAAGAAAATCATTTGACACACACACCAGAATGTGAGTTTTCTGTAAATTTTGCTTAATTGGAGTTTAAATTTTAAAAACTGGACCTGGCATGACGCGATGCATTGTACTCTTAAAACTGCTAGGTAAATTGTAATTGAAGAAATCCTATATTGTAGATTTGTATAACTCCCAAAGGGAGGCAGATAAAATCTGCCTTTTATAATAAGAGATATATATATCAAAATTTTAAAATAGGATAAAATCTTTATAAGAATTTATCAAGTAGTTAGCGTGAAAAAACCTCATATGGGGAAAATTCATAATTATTCCCTTTAAATATATTTATCTATCTATCTATATCTATATCTATATCTATATATATATCTCTTATTATAAAAGGCAGATTTTATCTGCCTCCCTTTGGGAGTTATACAAATCTACAATATAGGATTTCTTCAATTACAATTTACCTGGCATTTTTGAGAGTACAATGCATCGCGTCATGCCAGGTCCAGTTTTTAAAATTTAAACTCCAATTAAGCAAAATTTACAGAAAACTCACATTCTGGTGTGTGTGTCAAATGCTTTTCTTAGTCTGGTTTACACCACACGCAAACGCACACACACAGTGGGCAACGAATAAAATGAAACTAATTCACTTACTGTGGTGAGTGATTTTTTCACTCTGCCTCCCACTTCCTATTTCCACACATACACACGCAAATATATAAATAAAATTGTAAGCTAACGTGCGTGTGTGTGTGTGTGTGTGCGCGTGTGTGTGTGACGGTGCGTGCGTGTGTGTGTGTGTGCGTGTGCGTGAGTGTGTGACAGGAAAGTATTTTTAGACGAATATAACACCTATATCCAAGTAGCAGAAAGATAAGACAGTAAGGTGTGATTTGAGGGAGATTTGGCTGCTATTTCTACCATGTCTAGCTGCCATGTAGGGGTCTCCCTCATAGGCTCATACATACATATATACATAGATAAGACAGTAAGGTGTGATTTGGGGGAAATTTTGCTGCTATTTCTACCAGGTCTAGCTACCATGTAGAGGTCCCCTCAATTCTTTTATTCTTCTGCTTTTTCCAGCCATTGCTCTGTGGCCATGCTGGGGCAATGCCTTGAAGAATTGTAGTTTAATGATCAACTCCAGTTTTATTTTTGTAAGCATTGTACTTATTCTATCTGTTTCCTTTGTCAAACCACTAGGTGACAGGGATGAAACAAACCAACATTCGTTGTCAAGCAGTGGTGGAGGACAATCACAAGCACAGACACGCACACACACACATACATGCATACACATATACACACATACATACATACATACATATATATATATATATTGTGTGTATATATATATTGCAGCGTGGAAGGTGTTTGTAAGCCATTTAAGAAACACACAAAAACTGTTACATTCACTTCAACATTTAAATTTAATTTGCCAAAATATTTTCGTCGCTTTGAGACCGCGACCTGTTCACTGACAAAAATATCGTGCTAACAGGTCGCGGTCTCAAAGCGACGAAAATATTTTGACAAATTTAATTTAAATGTTGAAGTGAATCTAACGGTTTTTGTGTGTTTCTTAAATGGCTTATAAACACCTTCAACGCTGCAACTGTTTTCGTTCCAGCACACGATCTCAGATCAAGTCACTTGCTATGCAAGTACATCTCTGTAACTATATATATATATTTATATATATATATGTATATTGGTAAAAACAGTAAGATAACAAAAGAAAGAAAGAGACCTCAATATTATGTAAATAGAGGAAATCTTTATATATAAAAGTGAGGTTGTGTGTCTGTCTCCTACGATTTAGATTCCTAACTACTCCCACATTTTTGCGGTGCAGTTTAACCAAAACCGGGTATCTTATAGTCGTGATTCATATCGAGACCGTCTGGGTATTAGCGCGCGTCTACGATGAGTCTACGATTTAAAAAAAAAATTACCATCAATTTTTTTCCATTTTAATCCATTTTTGACATATATAAGGGAAGTAACTCTCTAAAATTTATTATTAAATCTCAGAACGTAAAAAGCTACAGTAACACCCCTCCCCCTTTGTGGTTAGCCATATTGAGATGGCTATTATACTTTACATCTCTAAAAATGCTTATATAATTATTTCCCTTACAAACCCGAGCAACGCCGGGCGATACTGCTAGTATATATATATATATATATATATATATATATATATATATATCCGTACACACACAATATATACATACACAACCTCTCACTCCCTCTCTCTATCACTCTCACATTCACTCACCACAAAAAATGAATAACTAATTCGACTAAGCAACATGCTATGCGTCCGTTTGGAGTATTTCATGCAAATCTGTCATGCAAAATTGGGAGTGGTGCTTAAGTGATTTTTGAACGCACCGAAAAGCTGTCAGTGGATATACTATCTTTTGCAGCAGTCGCCGCTGTGTCTAACACGACTCATCATCTGAAATTTTGACACTTCTTTCGAGTTTGTTGTCCTACATCATTCATAAAGTAAATTTGAAGGAACCGTGGTTGTTCATTTGTAGGTAACAGGGAACGAATGAGGTGATAGACTTGCCCATGACCTTTGAGGTCGGCGTAAATTTATGTTTAACTATCTTCTTAGATGCAGTAAACGATGTCATTTGAAATGCAGAGTTGTTATTGTCTGATATTGTCCAGAAAATCCTTTGACTGGATGGAAGTGCCTCACAGAAGATACATAAGAGGTTGATAAGAAGCTGGTAGTGCTGCCAATGGTACCTGACCACCTGAGCAGCACATACCATTTGTTTCATTTGAAAATTTTAAAGCTCTACAGAAACGACAATTTGTGTTTAGCAAACCAGTTTGGACGAAGTTTTTATTGGCGATCTTTCGTCTCTAGTAGACCTTTCCGTCGATTTCCGTAATTTTTTTTTTTTTCTTTTACATATGGGCTTGCGGGAACTTTTGAAGTAATATACATACATATACACATACACCGAGTAAAAAATTTCAGTTATCTCTTTCTTTCACACATTACTCTGTCTCTTCACACATACTAACAGAAGCACTTCACTTACACAACATACTGTCTGTCTCCCACACCCCATCAAACACACACACACACACATGTACATCAATGCTTCCCATGCACGGTAACTTCAAAAGAATTTCCCTCGTCATACAATCGCTTTCTCTTAGTCTCTTTCGCTCTCATTACTTCAAAAGTTCCCGCAAGCCCATATGTAAAAAAAAAAAAAAAATTACAGAAATCGACGGAAAGGTCTACTAGAGACGAAAGATTGCCTTTTTATTTTCATAAGAATGGGATGGACCATATCTGAAAACAGCTTCAAGAGTTGTGAAGGGAGAATTAGTACGTAGTCTATTTCTGAGAGCTATTCTATTGGGCCTCTGTATAATCATTAAAACATTGATTTAATGATCCAGCATTAAGTGCTACAACATGCATTTGCTGATCTTGAGAGAATCTCGCTTCTCTCGCCTTCGGTTTTCTACAATCCTATTTGCTTTAAACTTCTTTCTAGAGAGATTATATCTTTTGTTTGGTGGCATATTTTTTTCAATATTGTAAACGAAAAATATGAATATAGAAGGAAAGGATCTTTTCAATCGAAATTATACATTAATCCCTATTTTTGCAAGCAGTTGTATGTATGTAGTATGTTTTTATTTTTGTATGCAGTATAACTTAACCAAATAGAAGCACATGTATGAAGTAATATAACGGTAAATGCCACAATAATTAGAGATAAACTTTTTTAAAATATATATATAAATGTTAATTTAAGAGTAAATATGTAACTGTAAATACATTGTAACCGCTGCGATAATTATTAACTGGTAATTGTGGCTCATTTTGTATTTCTCCCGCTCATTCTGTAAATGAAATGGATGTGTGTGAGTATGCGTGCGTGCGCGCGTGTGAGAGAAAGATATAGAGTGAGTGAGTGGTGTGTGTCGTGATGATTGATGTCTTTTAAGGTGCACACTATCTATCTATCCGCTCAGTCGAAGTCGACTCTCGGTTACTCGTTGGATCAGTGTCTTCCAGTCAGTTCTCACACATATAGAAAATGTGACGTCATTGTATAAAATGTTTACGATAGTTGATTTATGGAAAAGATTGTAATGTTAAATTTTTGAAATGCAAGTATGGGAATGGAATTTAAGTTTAATTTGTAGCCGAAATAGTACTGAATCTTTTGATACTCCACACGTCAAAATCTGTAACTCGGTTTTGGAATGCATAGGGAATACATACACACACACACACAACAAATATATATATATATATATATATATATATATATATATATATATATTAGATGAGCCAATGAGGGAGACCTCTACATGGTAGCCAGATCTGGTAGAAATAACAGCCAGATCTCCCTCAAATCATACTTACTGCAGTGCTTTTCACATTTTTGCTGGAGCGGAACCCCAAGGAACATTCCACTGGCTCGAGGAACCCCTGTGCAATATTTATAGACTTATGCACACATATCTGCACAGGAAATTAAAATTACTGCCGATTTTAGCAGTTTTGTAACTTCTTGCGGAACCCCTGGACTGTACTGGCGGAACCCTAAGGTTCCGCTGAACCCTGGTGAAAACCACTGCCTTACTGTCTTATGTGTGTATATACCCTCCAAGAGAATACTCTCCATCAGGCATTTGCCATATTCTGAACGCCTTACTTCCCTGGGAATGGATACATTAAACTCCGACGTCTGGCAACTACTTGGCAGACACCATAAAATTATTAACCATCTTACTAACAATAACTCTGAACACCCTTTCAAACTCCACCGTCTAACACCCGTAGACATGTTTACAAAGTCAGAAACCAGCAAAGTTTCCCATGACTTTCGGAAGCATTTTTTCACGCCAAGAATTGCTGAAGTATGGAACAAATTGCCGCCATCAGTTGTTAGTTGTCAGAGCACTGCATCCTTCAAAACTTCCATGCTTCCTGAGATTCGCTAACACTACACCTGATTTTCTCCATTCCATACACACACAAGCATGTATCTGACTCATACACTTTTCACTTTCCAGACATTTGTACATTACTGTATATGCTTTATACACACTTTTGACAAGCTGTGGTGCACCTGAGCACTGTATACAATAATTTCATTATTAGCTGTAGAAATGAGTTGCGACGTCACGGGTGCCAAGCTGTATCGACCTTTGTCTTTCCCTTGGATAACACTGGTGGCGTGGAGAGGGGAGGCTGGTATGCATGGGCGACTGCTGGTCTTCCATAAACAACCTTGCCCGGACTTGTGTCTAGGAGGGTAACTTTCTAGGTGCAATCCCATGGTCATTCATGACCGAAGGGGGTCTTTACTCCTGTATGTATGAGCCAATGAGGGAGACCTCTACATGGTAGCTAGACCTGGTAGAAATAGCAGCCAAATCTCCCTCAAAACACCCTAGTCTCTATGTATATATGTATGTATTAACAGTTCTTTGGCTTTTTGCATTTGACAACTGTTGCTTTAAGATAATCGTATTGAGCCCTCTACGTATAGAGAGAAACAGACAGAGAGAGGAAAGAAGAGAAACAGCATAGCTATGGTTTTGGCTGACTGGCATCCTGTACTTCTCTTCTTGCCAGCGAAATAATATGTGTCGACTGTCTGAGCAACACGTTGCTTTTAATGGCGGAAGAAACAGAACCAAAAGATTACAAAAATAACGATTCTCACTTTGAAACTAACAATTTTGAAAATCTTTTTAGATTACGGATTGCCCCGCTCTCTCACGCATCCATGTTAAAATTTCAGCGCGATCAGATGAACAATACACGAGTTATAAGCGCGTAAACAGACAGAACACATTATATATATATATAGAGAGAGAGATTGCTAGCCATTATACATTCTTTATTTTCTCCCCTTGTTTCTTTGTGTTCCTTTCTGTGGAAGAGCGTAGGCTCGAAACGTTAAAGACTTTTTCACCTCTCGAGCGTTATACTAATACATACTCTTTTACTCTTTTACTTGTTTCAGTCATTTTGACTGCGGCCATGCTGGAGCACCGTCTTTAATCGAGCAACTCGACCCCGGGACTTATTCTTTTGTAAGCCCAGTACTTATTCTATCGGTCTCTTTTGCCGAACCGCTAAGTGACGGGGACATAAACACACCAGCATCAGTTGTCAAGCAATGCTAGGGGGACAAACACACACACACACACACACACACACACATACATATATATATATATATATATATACATATATACGACGGGCTTCTTTCAGTTTCCGTCTACCAAATCCACTCACAAGGCTTTGGTCGGCCCGAAGCTATAGTAGAAGACACTTGCCCAAGGTGCCATGCAGTGGGACTGAACCCGGAGCCATGTGGTTGGTAAACAAGCTACTTACCACACAGCCACTTCTGCGCCTATCTGTTTGTTGTCAACATCACCTGTCTTCGTCCTTTTTTTTATTGTGAATTCTCCCTATATATATATATATAGGGAGAGTTTACGAAAAAAAAAAAACAAAAGACGAAGACAGGTGGTGTAGAAAACAAACAGATGTGTTAGTATAACGCTCAGGAATAGAAAAAGTCTTTTACGTTTCGAGCCTACGCTCTTCCACAGAAAGGGACACAGAAAAAGACAAGGAGAGAAAAAAATGTGTGTAGTGGCTCACGATCTACACACATATACACGTATACATAAATACTGACTCATATGTTCTTTTACTTGTTTCAGTCAAATGACTGCGGCCATGCAGTCAAACAAATCGACCCTAGGACTTTACTTTTTGTAAGCCTAATACTTATTCTATTAGATTTTTATGCCAAACCGCTAGGTTTCAGGTCCGTAAATACACCAGCATCAGTTGTCAAGCTATTAGAGGGGAGGGGCAAGCATACATACATACATACATACATATATCTACGATGGGCTTCTTTCAGTGTCCGTCTACCAAGTCCTCTCACAAAGCTTTGGTTAGCCTGAAGCTATAGTAGAAGGTGCCATGCAGTGGGGCTGAACCCGGAACCATGTGGTTGGGAAGCAAGCTTCTTACCACACAGCCACACCTGCACCTATATATGTATATATAATTCTTATTGTTAGCAGTCAAATCTCTGTCTATCTATCTATCTATCTATCTATTTATCTATCTATCTATCTATCTATCTATCTATCTATCTATCTATCTATCTATCTATCAATCTATCTATCTATCTGTCTATCTATCTATCTATCTATCTATCTATCTATCTATCTATCTATCTATCTATCTATCTATCTATCTATTTATCTATCTATCTATCTACCTCTCTGTCTGCCTATATCCATCCATCCATCAGCCTGACCTTCTATCTTATCACCTGCCCCGCACATTCTCCTACATAGTAATTGTGTCCCCTATACTCTCTCATGCCTCTTCAGCTGTATCTCTCTCTCTTTCTTTCTCTTTCTCTCCCTCTCTCTCTCTCTCTCTTTCTCTGATAAGTTAACAGATTCCTTAAAGTATATCAAAATATTTCTTTTACTTCTATTTAAACATTCTTGGTAAGCACCTATACAACCATTCTATCCTGGAACAAGACAGACACACACACACACATACACACACACACACACACACACACCACACACACACACACAAACACACACACACATGTACACACATACTCACACATTATACCCACAATTCACACACATCTACACGTGCATGCACACACGCATATTTACATACACACACACTCTCACACAATATATATGATGCACACAGGCATTCACACACACTCACACACATATGCACTTGCACACACTTATACACACACACACACACAGCTACATTCATACACATTCACACACCCGCATATTGTATACAAACGCACACACATACACACGCATGCATACACATACACATTACACATGCACACTCACATGCGCACACATGCATGTACACACGCACTCACATATTGCACACATTCACACATATATTCATACACTGACACGCTCACACCATTCACACACACACACACACACACATACATGCACTCACATTTACGCACATGCTTACACACACTCACATGCATACGCACTTATGCACAACACAAAGACACCAACACACGTACACATGCACACACACACACACACACACACACACCGAGCACACATTCACACATCCACATGCACCCCCCTTCACACAGGCATTCGCATACTCTCACCCACATTCATACTCACTAACACACACACTCACACACACACACACACACACACATGCACACACTGACATGCTCACATACACACTGGCATGCTCACACACTCACACACTTGCACACATGCACACTCTGGCATGCTCACACACTCATGCACACACACAGACACAATCGCACACACATGCTCACATACACATACACACTCACATAACATACACGTGTGTATAGGTCTTTGACACACCAATACCTCAACCATTTAATGTTTACAAAGCCTTACCTTGAACCACCATCTCAGTGTTACCTGATCCTTTCTTCTTGTTTTCTTACCAAAAGACAACAAACCCTCCTACCTGCTCCCTGCAAAATCTCATCCCTTTTTGCCATCTGATCCTTCCCATTGAAACTCTTCACCATAGCAGCGTGATATTTTTAAATTGTGTAAATACTCTCAGATACTCAAAAGGAAATGTTTATTCTGGAAAGAACTCATTTAGTACTTTGGTCTCAGGTTCTGATTTCTCATGGTCCTTAGTCTATATAGCCACCATGGGGCAATAGTAAGGCCCACATGTGTTGTTCTCCAGTCCTCAAGGTCAACCCAGAGCTGCTTGACCAATGATCAAATGCATCCCATTTTTGACCAACCAATCTCTTTTTAAGCGGTTAAGGCATAGGTTCTCAAAGTTGGCGTTACCACCCACCAGTAGTCGGTGAGACGGCCCAAGTGGGCACTGGTGCCTAAGTGGGGGGGGGGGGGGGTAGAGAAAAAGGAGGTGTTGGGAGGAAGGTAGTGGATTGGGGGGATGCTATGAATTTATTATATTATTATAGTACTGTATACAAATTATATAATATATTAAATATCAAATGATTCATAGTATATATAAATTAGTAAAATATAATTTATATATTATGGAGATGTACTTGCATAGCAAGTGACCTGATCAGAGATCGTGTGCTAGAACAAAAACAATTGCAGCATGGAAGGTGTTTATAAGCCATTTAAGAAACACACAAAAACCGTTAGATTCACTTCAACATTTAAATTTAATTTACCAAAATATTTTTGTCACTTTGAAACTGCGACCTGTTCACTGACAAAATTCCGTGCTACATAAAAACAGGAGTGGGGGCGCTGGGGGTATTATGTAGCCATGAGGGGGGGGGCGATGGCCCAAAAAGTTTGAGAACCTCTGGGTTAAGGTGTGATTTGAAGGAGATTTGACTGCTATTTCTAGCTTGTCAAACAAGCTCCTTCTCTAGTTTCCAGGGTTTAACTCTTTTGCTACCAACCAACCTGAGACTACTCTTGGTTCTCTAGAAAAATTCTTTCAATTTTAAAGTGATCTAAATTACAATTTCCTCTTAAAATTCCATGCTAATTTGTTTCAAACCTCAGCTTCATAACAACAAAATCATTTTCCTGCATTCTTCTTTGTTTCCAAAACTAAATGAAAGAACTACTTTTTTCCAACAGAAATATGGTAACAAAACATTAAACAAAGTGGTTGCAGTCTCAGTTCCTATTCAAGTCAATTCACTTAAATTTCTTCTTGCTCTATCAAACTATATTTCAGACTGTTGGCGTTCATTGAAATATAGCTTAAATGACACCAAAGGCCCAGTTTTCAATATTGTCACTGTACTCCATTTTTCCGCTAGAGTTAAATCACTGAAATTTCTTCTTGTGTTCTTTCTCTGTTTCAGATATTAAAGAAGAATTTTAAAAAACCCAGTTTTCTGCAGCATAATGGAAGAACATTTGCAATTAAAGTCAGTTCAAATGAAATATATATTCTTTCAGTTATAAGGCGGCGAGCTGGCAGAAACGTTAGCGCGCCGGGCGAGATGCTTAGCGGTATTTCGTCTGTCGTTACGTTCTGAGTTCAAATTTCGCCGAGGTCGACTTTGCCTTTCATCCTTTCGGGGTCGATAAATAAAGTACCAGTTTCGCACTGGGGTCGATGTAATCGACTTAATCCCTTTGTCTGTCCTTGTTTCTCCCCTCTATGTTTAGCCCCTTGTGGGCAGTAAAGAAATATATATTCTTTCAGTTACTTAGAAGGCTCCATTGAAGAAACTGTTAACTTCTGTTACCAAGGTTCTGCTACATAGATGACCAAATTAGCAAGTGAAGGGGATTACCATTCAGATTTTGGAACCATGTGAAAAAGCATCCAGAATATTCTGTAAAGTGGTAGGTGTTAGGAAATGTATTTAACCAGAGAAACCATACCAAAGCAGATAGCACACACACACACACACACGCAGACACACACACACACACACACACACAAAAACACACATACACACACATGTATATATACATATTTATATTCTTTTATTCTTTTACATGTTTCAATCATTTGACAGTAGCCATGCTGGAGCACCGCCATTAGTTGAGCAGATCGACCCCAGGACTTATTCTTTGTAAGCCTAGTACTTGCTTTATTGGTCTCTTTTGCTGAACTGCTAAGTTATGGGGATGTAAACACACCAGCATCGGATGTCAAGCAATGTTGCAGGTACAAAGACACACAAATACACACACACACACACACACACACATATACATATATACAACGGGCTTCTTTCAGTTTCCGTCTACCAAATCCACTCACAAAGACTTTTCCATTTTCCCTAGTGTCAAACTAATACACTTTCTTGTTCCTACACCAGCCTTTGTCTTTGTTTTTCTATAAATTTGAACGGTGGTGCCCCAGCATGGCCGCGGCCTTCGGGCTAAAACATTTTTAAGGATTTAAGGCTTTATATACATATGTGTGTGTGTGTGTGTGTCGTCAGTCATCATCATCATTATTTAACGTCTATTTCCCATGCTGGCATGGGTCAGACAGTTTGACCGGATCTAGTGAGGCCTGGGTCCACACCAGGCTCCAATATCCTCTTTGGTATGGTTCCTATGGCTGGATGCCCTTCCTAATGCCAACCATTCCAGAGAGTGTACAGGGTGCTTCCTATGTGGCACCAGCACTGGCATCAACTCTTCTGTGGAGACTAGTTGCAACATAAAAGGTTAAATTTTTTTGTTAATTATTTTTCATATTTTTATATTTGTTACTCTTTTATTTGTTTCAGTCATGTGACTGTTGCCATGCTGGAGCACTGCCTTTAGTCGAGAAAATCGACCCCCAGGACTTATTCTTTGTAAGCCTAGTATTTATTCTATCAGTCTCTTTTGCTGAACCGCTAAGTTACGGGAATGTAAACACACCAGCATCAGTTGTCAAACGATGTTGGGGGGCGGGGTGTGTGACAAACACAGACACACAAACATACACACACACGCATACATTTATATATACATATACACGACGGGCTTCTTTCAATTTCCGTCTACCAAATCCACTCACAAGGCTTTGGTCGGCCCAAGGCTATAGTAGAAGATACTTGCCCAAGGTGCCACGCAGTTGGACTGAACCCAGAACCATGTGGTTCGTAAGCAAGCTACTTACCGCACAGCCACTCCTACGCCTATTTGCTTATTTTCTGTATGGAACCATAAATATACTACATCCATTAAACATTTTCGAAAAATTTTCCAGTCTTCTGGAAGAAATAATTGCAATGATGGATGTTATTGGTGATTTTTCAAAAAAGATTTGAGGCCAGAATCAGTGGAATTCTGTTCTGTCTGTTTATTATTTATTATCACCAGACTTTAAAATTGTTTGATAAATGATGCTGGATATTTCTCAGCAATCATGAAAAGGTTGGCTTTGGCTTGTTGCTAAAAAGGAAAAACGGAGAATCCTCAATACAAGTGTTAACCCTAGAAAATAGTTGTCAAGTTCTCACTCCCTCTCTCCCTCTCTTTCTCTCTCTGCCAAATGCAGACACACACACACACACATATAGACATACAAATATCAACATATAAACACACTTATACATTATCATCTTAATAATAACAACAATAATAATAATAATAATGATAATAATATATATATGAGTGTGTGTGTGTGTGTATATATATATTGGTAAAAATGGTAAGATAACAAAAGAAAGAAAGAGACTTCAATATTATGTAAATATAAATATGTGACACTAGAAAAAAATGGAAAAGTCTTTTATGTTTTGAGCCTATGCTCTTCAACAGAAAGGAATAAGAGGAAATAAATAAAGAGAGAATGAAAAAAGATGCGTTGAGTTCTGTGGTCCAGCATGGCATATATATATATATATATATATATATATATATATTCGGTGAAGGATTATATATATATATTTCAAAAATTAGGGAATGGAATAGATAAAATCCAGGCTACACATGTTTCATAGCTAGCGAAACCTCAGAAGTAGTAATTATCCAAATGAGGGTTGGACTGCAAACCACTCTTCAGGCCAAGAATAATTTGATTACATGAAGTTTACATTGTCGTTGGGAGATCCTGTGTTAATGCATTGGAAATTCGATCAAAATGCATAGAAAGTATAGTTCTTTTATTTCTATTTCTTCTTCACGACTATGTCTTCCTCTCAAACTGTATTTTCTATGTATTTCAATCGAATCCTCAATGAATTAAGACAGGATCTCCCATTGACAAAGTAAACTTCATATAATTAAGGTATTTTTAGCCTGAAGCGTAGCTTGCAGTTTCACCCTCATTTGGATAATTTCCTACTTCTAAGGTTCCACTAGCAATGAAACATATGTAGCCTGGATTTTATCAGCTTCATTCTCTAATTTTTGAAATGTTTATTCACATATACAAGAACCCCTGTTGCTAACTGTGAACTATGATATTAACATTTTTCAGATTATCGTACCACAATATGGGAAAAATTCACAACCTCGTATGCCAATAAACCACTTTTGTTTCTGAAAGTTGTTTTTTATATCTTCTATGGACTGTTTGACTTCCTACACTTTGATCCTTGGATCTTACCTTTACACACACATATATAAAACATATGTATGTATGTATATATGTATGTATGTATGTATGTATGTGTATGTATATATATGTATATATGTGTATGTGTGTATATATATGTGTGTGTGTGTGTATATATATATGCATATAATATTTATATGTGTGTATATGTATGTGTGTGTGCTTGTGTGTGTGTGGATGTGTGTATGTATTTCTTTGTTCTACTGTTTCCTTGCTTTGATTTTGTATGATATCCGTAAATGGACCACGTAAGCACTCTGCTGTGTTTCCAATGTTCCATGAAGACGTGTCTTGTCATAGGAAGATATTACCTTACTTGGAAACAGTTGATGCTTAGCAACATATCGGATATCCAGCTACATGGAAGAGTGATATTAAAGCAATGATGACGATGATGATCATGTGTATATAAATATATATGTCATTTATGTATTTATGTGTATATAAATATATATGGTGCAGCCATCTGGTTCGCCAGACCTCAGTCAAATCATCCAACCCATGCTAGCATGGATGTTAAATGATGATGATAATGATGATGATATAAATATATATTATATATTTTATAAAGGCTGAACATAGCAATTTAGAAATATCTTGATTTTTAAAAGTTGCCAGATCTTTTGTCTACAAAGTTCGTAAGGAGTTAGAGACTGAAGATGGAAATGTATCACCAGTATTAGAGCATAAAAAGCATTTTAAATACTCTGAAATCACCTGAATTTATCCAGCAAGTTCAACAGATGATTGATTACAATCCCAGAAAGTCCATGAGATCAATTTCAAAAAGATCTCCAAGTGTCAGAAAGAACAGTCAGAAATGTTGTCTGTGAAGATATCGGATATAAGTCACTATTTCACACAGCTGTCCTCATCCATATGCGACACATGACCATACCAGTGCAGTCATCTCTCTTGCACACCACACCTGATGCTTCTTATGTCCAACTTTACTCTCAGAGTGCTTACACTCTGTTGTGTATGCACACTGACATTACTCAACCAGTGGAGCATACTAGCTTCATTCCTTGCAAGCTTACGCATGTCCTCAGCAGTCACAGCCCATGTTTCACTGCCATGTAGCATGGCTGTTCGTACACATGCATCATATAGTCTACCTTTTACTCTGAGCGAAAGGCCCCTTGTTACCAGCAGAGGTAGGAGTACTCTGAACTTTGCTCAGGCTATTCGTATTCTAGCAGCTACACTTTCAGAGCAACCACCCCCACTGCTGACTTAGTCACCTAGGTAATGGAAGCTGTCAACTACTTCCAGTTTTTCCCCCTGGAATGTGATGGAAGCAGTTTTCAGCACATTTTCAGTGTTTATTGCTCCTGAACATTTGCCACACACAAAAACTATCTTCCCAGTTAACCTTCCTTTGATATTGCTGCACATCCTATGTATCCATAGCTTACACCGGGTACATCTTATGGAGTTACTACCTATGCCTTTTCTACATATCAAGCAGGGTCATCTGCCTGAAGGGATTTGTGATTTGTCTGCCTTCCTACTTATTATGACCTTCGATTCTAGACCTTGCTTCCACACCTGAAACTTCTCTAGTTCTGATAGTGACTCAGCTACTAGAGCAAGGTCATCAGCATAGAGAAGCTCCCAGATGCATCCTGTCTTGAATTCCTCTGGAGAACTATGATGAATAAGAAGGGGCTGAAGGCTGATCCTTGGTGGACCCCTATCCCTACCCAGAATTCTTCAGTATACTTGTGGCCAACCGTAACCTTACTGACAGCATACCTGTACATGGCTTGTACAGCTCTCACTAACCACTCATCTATCCGTAGTTTTTGCGTTGACCACCAGATAAGGGATCGTGGGACCCTGTCAAAGGCTTTCCCATGTCTACGAAAGCCAGGGACAGAGGTTTATCTTTGGCTAGGTATTTCACCTGCAGCTGTCTTACCAGAAATATAGCATCAGTGGTGCTTTTCCCTGGTAAACCCAAACTGCATCTCGTTAAAACTAACTCTCTCCCTAATTAGTTGGGCTAATATATATATATATATATATAATATATATATAATATATATATCATATAATTAAGGGCAAAGAGGGTTATTCTAAAGCCAAATACACTGTTTTATCCACTATAATCCGCTTGTTACAGGAAAATTGAAACTGAAAACGGGCAACTAACCTTTAGAAAATTTAAATTTCGTTATCTCTATATTGAATCAATTTCGGACTTAATCTTATAAAAAAAGATATATTCCTTCTTCAGTAGAAATTTCGATGGGATATAAATAAAATACTCACGTATGATCATGGAAAAGCACAAGCTAAAAACATAACTACACTTGAGTACATCATTTATATCTAAAAATAAAAATTCTTGGTCAGCCTCCGAAAACAACGTCCAGACCTTTCGCCGCTACAATTGTAATGGTTACCAGTCCTCCTGTAGCAAGCATCGAGTTTACTACTAAGCAATATAGGATGAAGTCCCTTACTCTACAGCAAAGGAATTCATCAGGAAGCGGGGCAGTATATTTAAAAAAACCGTTACGGTTGCAATATACATCATATAATTAAGGGCTAAAGAGGGTTATTCTAAAGCCAAATACACTGTTTTATCCACTTATAATCCGCTTGTTACAGGAAAATTGAAACTGAAAACGGGCAACTAACCTTTAGAAAATTTAAATTTCGTTATCTCTATATTGAATCAATTCGGACTTAATCTTATAAAAAAAGATTATATCCTTCTTCAGTAGAAATTTCGATGGGATATAAATAAAATACTCACGTATGATCATGGAAAAAGCACAAGCTAAAAACATAACTACACTTGAGTACAATTTATATCTAAAAATAAAAAAAAATTCTTTGGTCAGCCTCCGAAAACAACGTCCAGACCTTTCGCCGCTACAAATTGTAATGGTTACCAGTCCTCCTGTAGCAAGCATCGAGTTTACTACTAAGCAATATAGGATGAAGTCCCTTACTCTACAGCAAAGGAATTCATCAGGAAGCGTGGGCAGTATATTTAAAAAAACCGTTACGGTTGCAATATACATCATATTAATTAAGGGCTAAAGAGGGTTATTCTAAGCCAAAACACTGTTTTATCCACTTATAATCGCTTGTTACAGGAAAATTGAAACTGAAAACGGGCAACTAACCTTTAGAAAATTTAAATTTCGTTATCTCTATATTGAATCAATTTCGGACTTAATCTTATAAAAAAAGATATATTCCTTTTCAGTAGAAATTTCGGGGATATAAATAAAATACTCACGTATGATCATGGAAAAAGCACAAGCTAAAAACATAACTACACTTGAGTACATCATTTATATCTAAAAATAAAAATTCTTTGGTCAGCCTCCGAAAACAACGTCCAGACCTTTCGCCGCTACAAATTGTAATATATATATATAAAGCTGAAGTCGTCTGTGTATGGCAGGTTTGGTAGCCTTCAACTAACACTCTCCTCCGAGACCGTGCGGCGCAAGTTGACCAAAATTGAGAGTATGATAGAAGAAGGCTTGCTCTTCCTTCTGTAGAAAAATAAATTCAAATTGGACCATGTTAACACCAAAAATTATTTACATCAAAAAGGTGCTTTTTTTCTATGAAAATCCCTACTTTTTACGATTTTTTGACTGCTGTGTCGCCATTCTTTGGTGTATTTCAACCAGAAAAATGTTCACTTAAAGAGAATAACAAGCTACATAATGCAAAATTTTTACTTTTCAAAAATTCCAATTCTAAAGGGTCGAAACAAACCCGAGCAACACCAGGCAATACTGCTAGTATACACACACACATACACACACACACACACACACACACACACACACACACACACACATATAAAGACATGGATATATATGTATTTTGACTGTTCGCTGTGTGTCACCCCATTATATCATTAGGAACTAATTACAAAAGATTTATTAGTATAGCGTGGCAACAGGTTCCTTGGCATTGGTGAAAGAATCTGCTTTGCTAAATCTCTGCCACACTTGTTTGGTTTCTTCATCATAGAAACATGAAATCAGACACAATCTGATGAAATACGATGTCTTCGTGATGACATCATTGGTAAATCTAACAACTTCCATTATTTAATTCCTCATCCCACTCCTATTCCACTTACCATATCTTTCTCTCTTTCTTTATACCTTTCTATATCACTCTCTCTCTCTCTCCATTCTTCATTTCATTATTTTGAAGGATGTAGTATTCTCACAATATATATTACATATGTGCATGTATATATATATATATATATATATATATATTATGCACACACATATAAACATACATTATATATGTAATATATTTTATATATATATATACATATATATATATATATATATGTAAATATATAGGATGGCAAATATTTTTTAAAATTTCACTACCAGTGGCCTAGCATGTATAAAAAGTCAATAGACAACATATTCTCAATATAAAATAGTGTACATTTAAACACAAGAGAAAACTACCTTTTACAGGTAATTTTTACATGCTAGAAGAAGCAGTCAAAATGACCAAAACCACATTTAAGAGCAATTTTCGAAGGGAATGAAAAATAAAAACTTTTATCTTGTTTTTTTTTAGTTATACCTAGGTTTCAGATTTCTTCACCAAATAAAATAATTTGCTAGGCGAATCCTCATCAGTAACTGTGCCATAACAATTAACATATAATTTAGAGACAAATAGCATGTGTCTTATCATTATATGTTATAATTTTTCAAAATTCACTGCACAAGCGCAGTTTCAGTCAGCAGTAAATTAATAATGCCAAACCAATCTTCAAAATGCTAAAATCATATTTGTAAATATATAGGATGGCAATATTTTTAGAAATTTCACTACCAGTGGCCTAGCATGTATAAAAAGTCGATAGACAACATATTCTCAATATAAAATAGTGTACATTTAAACACAAGAGAAAACTACCTTTTACAGGTAATTTTTACATGCTAGAAGAAGCAGTCAAAATGACCAAAACCACATTTAAGAGCAATTTTCGAAGGGAATGAAAAATAAAAACTTTTATCTTGTTTTTTTTTAGTTATACCTAGGTTTCAGATTTCTTCACCAAATAAAATAATTTGCTAGGCGAATCCTCATCAGTAACTGTGCCATAACAATTAACATATAATTTAGAGACAAATAGCATGTGTCTTATCATTATATGTTATAATTTTTCAAAATTCACTGCACAAGCGCAGTTTCAGTCAGCAGTAAATTAATAATGCCAAACCAATCTTCAAAATGCTAAAATCATATTTGTAAATATATAGGATGGCAAATATTTTTAGAAATTTCACTACCAGTGGCTTAGCATGTATAAAAAGTCGATAGACAACATATTCTCAATATAAAATAGTGTACATTTAAGCACAAGAGAAAACTACCTATATATATATATATAATTAACAGACAAAAATGCAAGGCTGTGAAAGATTTCAGAACATTTGTAAAGAGAAAATCTTGCAGCTGTTTCCAGGATATTTTGTGTGTGTGTGTCTGTGTGTCTGTGTGTGTGTGCATGTGCATGCACATGTGTGTGTATCTTAGCATCTGTGTTTGTCTCCCCCCCCCCACCTTTGACAACTGGTGTTGGTTTGTTTATGGCCCTGTTTCCTCTTACCTCC
>NC_043011.1:45618236-45628236 GCF_006345805.1 Octopus sinensis
AAACAAATTGGGATAGAGAGAAAGACAGGCAGACAAGGGCAGAGAGAGGGGAGGTGAGAGAGAAAGAAAGGGGAGAGGGAGAAAGAAGGAGAGAGGGAGAAAATGAGGGTGAGGGGGAGAAAGAAGGAGAGAGGGGGAGAAAAGGGACTGGGGAGGGGTGAGAAGGGTACAGGTGAGGGGAAGAATGGGAGGAGTTGGGGAGAGAATGAGGTTAATACATTTGGTGTCAAATAATTAGACAGGCACAGGCTGCTGGAACCTGCTACACATACCATATAAACCAAGTGCAACCTGTTTCATGGTTGGGTGACCAGTAACTAAACTTGCTTCCCCACTTGATTAGCTTGTCACTCTTGAGAGTGTCTGAACAATACACAGCATGGCTTTCATCCAAGAAGCTGCTTCATACAGCTCTTACAGCATTATGACTGGGTTTTGAAACAGCTGCTTGACCATTCAGATGTCAATGTGATATATTGTGACTTTGCAAAGGCCTTTCATAAGGTAGATCATTGCCTGATATGTCACAAGCTGCAAGACCTTGGCATAGCAGGTAAACTGGGATAGTGGTTGCATGACTTGCTTAAGGACAGAAGTCAGGCAGTTGCAGCCAATGGTGCCCTCTCTGAGGAATCTCAGATTCTAAGTGGCATCCCCCAGGGAACTGTCTTGGAGCTATTACTCTCAGACATGCCTATGGTTACTCAGACAACCTCTGTCACTAGCTATGCTGACAGTACAAAATTATCATAGGCAATAAAGAATCCAGATGACATTGCAAGTGTTCAGTAGGACCTGTCAAGGGGCAGAGGAGCTCCTTGTGTGCCAATGGCAATCCAGTTTGGGGGAAGGCATTGGCAAACCTCTCCAATATCTCTGCCAAGAAAACACTATAAGGCGCAGGAGTGGCTGTGTGGTAAGTAGCTTGCTAACCAACCACATGGCTCCGGGTTCAGTCCCACTGCGTGGCATCTTGGGCAAGTGTCTTCTGCTATAGCCCCGGGCTGACCAATGCCTTGTGAGTGGATTTGGTAGACGGAAACTGAAAGAAGCCTGTCGTATATGTATATATATATATGTATGTGTGTGTTTGTCCCCGTAGCATTGCTTGACAACCGATGCTGGTGTGTTTACATCCCCGTCACTTAGCAGTTCGGCAAAAGAGACCGATAGAATAAGTACTGGGCTTACAAAGAATAAGTCCCGGGGTCGATTTGCTTGACTAAAGGCGGTGCTCCAGCATGGCCACAGTCAAATGACTGAAACAAGTAAAAGAATAAAGAGAGAAAGAGTAAGTAAATCAGAATGAAGTAATGCCATGGTGTCATCTGATGGGAAAACTTGTGCTCAGTTGGGAAAGACCTTTGTTGTAGTGTCATCAATGTGCTTCAAAAGTGTACAGAATCTAACAACAATGATGAAGATGAGAAAAAATTCAGCATCACACCAGTGATGCCAAACAGTTGGCACCAAAATGTTTTATGCTCTTAAGCAGGACCCATAAATTATATCAGCTATGTTATGTTTTTGAAGATTTTGCTCAGCAAAATGGTTTTGTAAAATTATATAATTTTTAGGAAAATAATGTTATGGAATTTTATAAGATCATTTTATTAGATTGCAGTGAGAGACTTGAAATATCTATAATTTGTTTTCTGTGATTATTTCAATTTTATGAGGCTCTTCTATATTAAAGCAAATCTAAATATTTGCTGTTTTATACAATGTTAAATGCGCAGTGCAAGAATATGAGAGTTTAATGTTACATGGATTTTGAAACCTAATTTATATGGATATACATTCGACACAGAAGCACATCATAAAGTATGTGTGTGTGGATGTGTATATATATATTTAAACATACATACGTACATATATATATATATATATATATATATATATATATATATATAGTGTAATAAATAAAATATATGCATACATACAAACATATATGTACGTACCTACATCTACATGTATATATACATGCATATATAAATATATATACGTGAGTACAGGACACCACAACTAGATGTAGAACTCAATGAGAAACGAAAATGGAAAAGCCATTTTTTTACGGAACTCAATGAGAAACGAAAACGGGAAAAACAAATTTTTTTACAACAGAAAAAACAGAGTACAGGACAATACTACACAAGGAAAAATCCCCAATCATCAGCTGTCGCTAGTTAGACTTAAGCGTGTTTCGAAGGCAAGACAGGACATGACTCGTCAAAAACTAGGCCTTCCTGCGAGAGAATTAAAATAAAATTACCTCGCAGAGGGGTAAAGACAAGCAAGAAAAAATGTAACACACATATATATATATATATATATAGTTGAAATTTTATAGAAAACAAAAGACAAAGACAGGTGTAGGAACATATCTATAATATATATTATACACACACACACACACACACACACACATATTATAGTTATCGCCAAGCTAACATGGCAGTCCCAAAAAATAGGATGAATGCTGCTGTTGATTAGCTTCAAGAGGCCATGACCTCTAGCTAGCTATGTGATACACGAACTTGTGTCCACTATAACCTTCGAACAGGAGAAGCAGCTGACCTCCTCTGTTTGAAGTTTATAATGGATACAGGTTCGTGTGTCACATAGCTAGCTAGAGGCGATGGCCTCTTGGAGCTAATCAATGGCAGCATTCGTCCTATTTTTCTGGACTGCCATGTTAGCTTGGCAATAACTATTAATATATATAATATATATATATATATTTATTTTATAGAAGGAGCTTCTACAGGACTAGAACTGTTTCATTCAAAAGAAATCATCAGGAAGCTCCTGATGATTTCTTTTGAATGAAACAGTTCTAGTCCTGTAGAAGCTCCTTCTATAAAATAAATTAATTTACTCTGCTATGTATTGAGTACCTTATTTACTGTGGTTAACCTCGACTCAACCCGGGACCTACATATATATATATATATATATATTTCTCTACTACCCACAAGGGGTTAAACATAGAGAGGACAAACAAGGACAGACAAAGGGATTAAGTCGATTACATCAACCCCAGTGCGAAACTGGTACTTTATTTATCGACCCCGAAAGGATGAAAGGCAAACTCGATCTCGGCAGAATTTGAACTCAGAACGTAATGACAGACAAAATAACGCTAAGGATTTCGCCCGGCATGCTAACGTTTCTGCCAGTTCACTGCCGATGATATTCTTTTACTTGTTTCAGTCATTTGACTGCGGCCATGTTGGAGCACCGCCTTTAGTCGAGCAAATCGACCCTGGGACTTATACTTTGTAAGCCCAGTACTTATTCTATCGGTCTCTTTTGCCGAAGCGCTAAGTGACGGGGACGTAAACACACCAGCATCGGTTGTCAAGCAATGCTAGGGGGACAAAAACAGACACACAAACATATACACACACACTTATATATATATACATATATACAACAGGCTTCTTTCAGTTTCCGTCTACCAATCCACTCACAAGGCATTGGTCAGCCTGGGGCTATAGCAGAAGACACTTGCCCAAGATGCCTCGCAGTGGGACTGAACCCGGAACCATGTGGTTGGTTAGCAAGCTACTTACCACACAGCCACTCCTGCGCCTATATATAATATATATATATATATATAATATATATATATATATATATATATATAAAATATATGTCTATGTATATATAATTATGTGTGTGCGTTTGTGGTTGTCCCCCACCACCGCTTGACAGCTAGTATAGGTACATTTACATCACTGTAACTTAGTGGTTCAACAAAAGAGACTAACAGAATGAGTACCAAGCTCTGGGGTTGGTTCATTTCACCAAAACACATCAAGGCAGTGCCCCAGCATGGCTGCAGTCCAATGACTGAAACAAGAAAAAGATAAAGATATATACACGTGCATGTGTGTGTATGCATGTGTGCGTGTGCATGTGTGTGTGTGTGTATAATTTAAGCAAAAATGAGTCAAGGGAGATAAGTCGAAATGGACAGTGGCATGTATTTGAACAGCATAGACAAGTACTAACCTGAAACTACCCAAGATATGTGTGTCCCAACGGTTCCCTTATAACCCCATCAAGGAGCTGAAAATTCAAGGCAAGACATGGTAAGGCAACACCTACTACAACATACATCATAACAGTACCCATATGTCCTCACCAACAAATAGAGAGGTCAAGGTAAGATAAGGCAAGGCAGTACTCCTATAATGTATGTCACAACAACACTGTTATGACTCTCATCAAGGATTTGAAAGGCAAAGACTAAGTAAGGCAAAGCAATATCCATTATAACCTATGTCACAACAGCACTGATATGACCCTCATCAAGGAGTTAAGGGGCTAAGACAAGATAAGGCAAGGCAATGCCCATTATAACCCATGTCACAACAGCACTGATATGACCCTCATCAAGGAGCCAAGACAAGATAAGGCAAGGCAATACCCATTATAACCCATGTCACAACGGCACTGATATGATCCTCATCAAGGAGTTAAGGGGCTAAGACAAGATATGGCAAGGTAGTACCCACTATAACTCTGCTCTTTTGTTACTTGAACCCACAAAGATTTTGCAAAACTCTCTCCCCAAAATATTTTTTAAAGTTTTGTTGATCAAAGTTATTGGATTTGAATTGGAAATCTCCTGGCAAATTTTGGTTAAAGTTTTGTGGATCAAAGTTGGAGTAATTACTGCAGATAATTACCTGATTCATCAAAGGGGAATATTTTATAAAACAATCAATATTTTGAGATGATTAGTTTTTATGTGTTGAACAAAAATCCCAAATGGATTTTGGTTCTTTTAAATATTTGAATAAGAATGACAAAAGCTGGCATGATTCTCTGCGATTGTTCCTTATAGTTTTGGAACATGCAAACAAGTAATTACTGACAACAATGTGATTGATTCAGTGTTAACTTTATAAAATTGTTACACCTTCATACGCACAAGCACACACGTGCACACATTTCTGCAGGCAAACATGTGTATGCGCATATGTGTGTATTTGTAACGTGTAAGACAGCATGTGTTGATGGCTGTGGTAGTAGTAGTAGTGGTGGTGGTGGTATTGACATTGCTGGTGATGGTAGAGTGTTAACAGAAACGGTGGTTGCAGTTTTAGTGTTGGTTTTAGTGTCTATACTACACAAGGACTCAAAAGATAGATGCAACAAATATTACACAACAGAGGAGATATTACAAAGGGGACACAGCAAGACAGACACTATAGAGGGGACATTGCCAGGTAGACACTAATAAGAAGACACAGATGCATAGATACACTATGGAAGAGAAAACTGACAGGTAGACAACACAAATGAAACACAAGATAGTTACCTCAAAAGAGACACTGCTAGATAGACTCTTTGGACGAGGCACTTCCAGATACTACAAAGAGGCATTACAAAGGAGATACTTCCAGGGAAACACTAAAAAGAAATGAGTTCTTATATAAGTGCAGTCATAAGGGCAAGCCAAATATTTTTCAATTTTAAACACTTTAGTATTTAACCCTTTCGTTACCGTATTTAGTTTGAGATGTTCTGTGTTTTGTTCAATTAATTTTAACAAAGAATTTAGTAAAATAACTTCGTTATCATTAAGCTACTGTTAGGAACATAAATTGCAACTAAAGTTTGGTGGGAGACTTTAATTCAAAACTTATGAAAACAAGACATTTGTACTACAGAGCCAGAGGCGGTTTCAGCCGGGTTGGTATTGAAAGGGTTAAGCCAGCCATATCCAGCCAAAATACTCTTGACTGTTTCATGTTTAAACCAGCCACATCCAGACAATTACACCTACCCTTTAATATCATACTAGAAATATATAATCACATCAATGAAATCTCAAAGCTACAAAATAATACCTGATTAATTCTGAATAAAATATGAATAAATAAGGATTACATTTAACCCTTTCGATACCAACCCGGCTGAAACCGGCTCTGGCTCTGTAGTACAAATGTCTTGTTTTCATAAGTTTTGAATTAAAATCTTCCACCAAACCTTAGTTACAATTTATGTTCCTAACACTAGCCGAATGATAACTAAGTTATTTTACTAAATTATTTATTATATTTAAAGTAATTGAAAGAAACACAGAGCATCTTGAAATATATACAGTAACGAAAGGGTTAACAGAGTAATCTGAATACTGAAGAGTTAAAAGAATTATTAGTTTATTCAGAAATCTATTACTACTGCAACAAAACTAATACTACTAATACTAGTATTACTACAGCAAGACAGACACTATATAAAAACTACAAGACAGACATTATATATACATTGTGTCTTGGGTATGACTTTGAACAGCATCCAGTAGTGGGGGTCCTGGTTTAGGAGCTCCTGAGTTTTGAGGAATGTGTAATGGTGATGGTGGTAGTGGTGGTGGTGGTGGCGGTGGCAGTGGTGGTGGTGATGGTGGTGGTGGTGGCAGTGGTGGTGGGGGTGATGGTGGTGGTAGTGGTGATAGTGGTAGCCATTTTGTTCCAAAATCTACTCTAAGCTGACGTAGAGTAGCAGCATCTGTCAGGGTCCCAGTTATGGGTTAATTAGCATATTAGGGCTTACCTACCTATGCATGTGAAGACTGGATCTGGCAGACTCTCTGGAAGAAACCTTCATGGTTCAACAGAAGGAAAGGCTTCAGCAATGCATTGTGGAGTGCGGAGAGCAAGGTGATCCAAGTAAGACATCTTGGTCATCCACTTCATCCATCTTACAATCCCTGGTCATCTTGACCTGGTTTTGCCACTGGATTGAAGAGGATCATATTTGAGAGAGTGAAGAGGATGATACATAACTCTTCTTAAGGCGGCGAGCTGGCAGAAACGTTAACACACCGGGTGAAATGCTTAGCGGTATTTCGTCTACCATTACGTTGTGAGTTCAAATTCTGCCGAGGTCGACTTTGCCTTTCATCCTTTCGGGGTCGATAAATAAGTACCAGTTACGCACTGGGGTCAATATAATCGACTTAATCCGTTTGTCTGTCCTTGTTTGTCCTCTCTGTGTTTAGCCCCTTGTGGGTAGTAAAAGAAATAGATACATAATTCTTCTTCACTTTAAACAAAGTCACTCTGCAAGTCATCAGCCATCCTTAAGGATGACTAGATGGTCTTTGTCATTTGGACAGAGGAACACAAAAATGTATACACTATTAATAAAACAAACAATTTCTAAGTCAATGAGGGAGTCTTGTACATCGTCACATGAAATGGTAGAAATAGCAGTTGAATCTTCCCATTCTTCTTAAAGGAGGAAAGGAGACGTTAGTTAATGTATTCCTGCATATATTTTTTTTTTTCTCTAGTTTCAGCTCAGAGCTGTGGCCAGAAGTGGGATTCGAACCCACGCCCACATTTGTGGACCAGAGTACTCAATGTTCCGGTTAAGGTGCATTACATGTACCTTGAATCTGGCACCTTAGACCACTCGGCCATCCTGACAGCTTCATATGGCTGTAAAAAAAACAGAATTTGTATGGTTAGAATATATTTCATTACAGATCTTCTCAATCAGGGTTTATTTACCTGGGGCTAAATAACAATGACAACAACAACAGCAATAACAATAGCATAACTCAAGAATGATGTCGACCATAATTGATGGCATAAGGGAGAAAATATCTAGAAGCTAACTAAGCAACTGATAGTTGCTGATAAATTCCTTGCTTGGTTCCTGTTGCCATGACAACGAACAAGACTATGGAAGATATTGCAGATAACATGCACTCATCTGTTGGCTGGATGGAGATTAGAAATATATATATATGTATGTATATAAGTGTAGAGGCACACAGCCTAGCGGTTAGAGCAGTGGACTCATGGTCGAGGGATCATGGGTTTGAATCACAGACCAGGCAATGTGTGTGTTTATGAGTGAAACACCTAAGCTCCATGTGGCTCTGGCAGAAAGTAATGGCGAACTTCTGCTGACTCTTTTGCTACAACTTTCTCTCACTCTTTCCTCCTGCATCTAGCAGTTCACCTGGAAACCAGTCCTTATGAGCCAGGCATGGCTTGAGAAGGAACAAACAGCATGTATATGAGTGGTGGTGTGGTAAGAAGCTTGCTTCCCAACCACATAGTTCAGGGTTCAGTTCCACTGCATGGCACCTTGGGCAAGTGTCTTCTACTATAGCCTCAGGCAAACTAAAGCCTTGTAAGTGGATTTAGTAGACGGAAACTGAAAGAAGCCTGTATTTTCATTGTTGCCATCATCATCATCATTGTCATGATCCTCATGATCATGATGATGATGATCATCATCATTTAACGTCTATTTTCTGTGTTCACATGGGTTGGATGGTTTGACAGGATCTGGTCATCCGGAGAGTTGCACCAAAAACCAGTTGTCGCTTTTGGCATGGTTCCAATGACTGATTACCCTTCCTAACATCAACCACTTTACCGAGTGTACTGGGTTCTTTTTACACGCCACCAATGCCAGTGCTATTATGTGGCACCAGCACAGATGCTTTTTATGTGACACCAGCACAGGTGCTTTTTACATGGAACCAGCACCCATGAGTGTGCCTGACAAGGACCTCTTGGCTGAGTGAGGGAGTGGGGGGAGAGCATGGTCATAAAGGACATGACTGTACGTATGTATGGATGGCAATCCTTCTCTCCTTCCTTCTCAAGCCATGCCTGGCACATAAGGGCCGGTTTCTTTGGCATATAGGTTCCCCATCTGGACGGGATGCTGGTCCGTCGCAGGTAAGCTGCAAGATGCAGGAGGAAAGAGTGAGAGAAAGTTGTGGCGAAAGAGTCAGCAGAAGTTCACCATTACCTTCTGCCAGAGCTGCGTGGAGCTTAGGTGTTTCACTCATAAACACGCATCGCCTGGTCTGAGATTTGAACCCACGATCCCTTGACTGCGAGTCCGCTGCTCTAACCACTAGGCCATGTGCCTCCACTATGGATGGCAATGGTTTTACTCAGCTTGACATGTCTTCTCAAGCTCAGCAAATTGCCAGAAGTCTAGACCCCTTGTCATGTCCTCAGTGAGACCCAATATCTGAGAATCCTTTCTCACCATTTTGTTCTGTATCTTCCTGGGTTTATCCTTTCTACCAGTTCCCTTCACAATTAGAGATTGACACTTCTTTATGCAGCTGTCCATATACGTCACATGATCAAATCAACACAATCTTCTCTCCTGAACACTACACCTGATTTCTCTTACACCTAATTTTTCACTTAAATCATTTACATTCGGTTATACATGCACACTGACATTACCCATCCAGCAGAGCATGCTGGCTTCATTTCTTTTAAGCCTTCAAATGTCCTCTGTAGTCAGCCCATGTTTCACTACCATGTAGCATAGCTGTATTTACAATCTGCCTTTCACTCTGAGAGACAGGCTTTTTTTAATAGCTCTCTGAACTTTACTCAGTCCATTCTTATTTTAGGAACAATACTTTCAGAACTTCCTTCCCCACTGCTGACTTGGTTGCTTAGGTTATGGAAATTATCAACTACTTCTAAGGATCCTTCTGTCCCACCGGTCATCTGAGGAAATCAATTTTCTGTACATTACTCATGTTTATTGTACACCTGCACACCTACCACACACAGATTACTTTCTCTGTTAACCTTCCTGTGATACCACTGCACCTCTTCTGTGTCCATAGCCTGCACTGGGTACACTATATGGAGTTCCTACCAATCCCTTTTCTATATATCAAACTGGGCCATCTCCCTGAAAAGATCTGTGATTTGTCTGTTTTCCTGTTTACTAGGACTTTGGTCTTTTCTAAATTTACTTTAAGGCTCCTTGATTCCAGGCCTTACTTCCACACCTGAAATTTCTTCTCTAGTTCTAGTAGTGATTTGGCAATAAAAGCAAGATTATCAGCATAGAGGAACTCCCAACGGCAGTCAATTCTAAATTCCTGTTATGGCCTGGAGAACTTTGATAAATAATAGGGGGCTGAGAACTGATCCTTGGTGGACTCCTACCTGTACACTAAATTCTTTGCTGTACTTATTGT
>NC_043011.1:45633236-45638236 GCF_006345805.1 Octopus sinensis
AGGCAAAGTCAACCTCGGCAAAATTTAAACTCAGAACGTAACAGCAGACGGAATACCTATTTCTTTATTACCCACAAGGGGCTAAACACAGAGGGGACAAACAAGGACAGACAAACGGATTAAGTCGATTACATCGACCCCAGTTCGAAACTGGTACTTATTTAATCGACCCCGAAAGGATGAAAGGCAAAGTCGACCTCGGCAAAATTTGAACTCAGAACGTAACGGCAGATGAAATACCGCTAAGCATTTCGCTCGGCGTGCTAACGATTCTGCCAGCTCACTGCCTCTTTGCTATCTTATATTAGCTCTGTACTGATTGGTAATACAATTCTATATTTTTGAAAATGAAGAATTTTATATTGTTTTTTAGTCTGAGTGGTCCTTATCTTGGTTATTGCTTTTCCTACATTTCAGCTGTGTACAGTTCGGTTTTAATTTGGTATCTTGAGATTCACCTTAGCACCTTAAGTGGAGGCACATGGCCTAGTGGTTAGAGCAGCAGACTTGCAGTCGAGGGATTGTGGGTTCGAATCTCAGACTGGGCGATGTGTGTGTTTATGAGTGAAACACCTAAGCTCCATGTGGCTCCGGCAGAAGGTAATGGTGAACTTCTGCTGACTCTTTCGCCACAACTTTCTCTCATTCTTTCCTCCTGCATCTTGCAGCTCACCTGCGATTGACTGGCATCCCATCCAGGTGGGGAACCTATATGCCAAGGAAACCGGGAAACTGGTCCTTATGAGCTAGACATGGCTTGAGGAGGAACAAACAAACAACAAACCTTAGTGCATTGCCAAGGATTGAACTCAGAACCTCTAGGCTGCATCAACCAGTATCTTTATTCACTATGCTAGACTTTTAAGTAGTGTCAGAGTGAATTTTTAAAACTTATAAACCTTCATTGATGTCTTATGTCAGCTCCATATCAATTGGCTAATGCAATTCTATATCCCTCAGAAATATCGAATTTTATTTCTTGTTGCTTCAGTTTGCTCAAATATTCCAGTCATTTTCACATCACAATTCTTTATACCAGCCATTTTTAATGCTGTATTTTGTATGAATTTTGTTTACTTTTTTTTTTTACTCTTTTTATTTGTTTCAGTCATTTGATTGCGACGATGCTGGAACACTGCCTTTAGTCAAATAAATTGACCCTAGGACTTATTCTTTGTAAGCCTAGTACTTATTCTATTGGTCTCTTTTGCTGAACTGCTGAGTTACTGGGATGTAAACACACCACCATCATTTGTCAACCGATGATGCAGGAGGGGGGGAACAAGCACAGGCACACAAACACACACACACACACACACACATGCACACACACACACACACACACACACACACACATATATATATATATATATATATATATATATATATGATGGGCTTCTTTCAGTTTCTGTCTACCATATCCACTCACATGGTTTTGGTCGGCCTGAGGCTATAATAGAAGACACTTGCCCAAGGTGCCATGCAGTGGGACTGAACCCAGAACCATGTGGTTGGTAAGCAAGCTACTTACCACACAGCCATCATATTTGATTCAAGATAAATGATAAAACAAAAGGTTGTTAGGAAACATTCTACAATATTTGCAACTCTTTTTTTTTTAAATTTTCTTTCTAGTTTCAGCTCAGAGATGTGGTCATGCTGATGCACTGCCATTTTTCCATATAAAAAGGTTTCTGTTTATTTAGTTTGAATAAACTGAAACTTGCTCATTTGCAAAACTATTCGCAAATAATGGGTAAATATATATGCCACCCTTTACACTAAATCACACACTTTTTAGCATGAAGTGAAAGAACTACAGATAGATAGATTGAACTCATCTTGGATGCAGCCCATGTGAGAATTAGCTATGGAGATGAAAGCGTATTTGATCATTAGAGAGTCAAACAAAGATGTTACACTTTGTTGGCAAACCTTCAAGAAAAGGCAAGACAGGTCACATACCCCACTTCCCAAGGAAGCAGTTTTACAGTTTTACATCATATACAAATAATAATTTGTCTTCTTTTGCTAACATGATGAAATTATTTTAACTGTTTTTCATCTTGTTATAATTTTATATATTTCCAACGAAATAAATGTGAGTTTACTTATGCAGTAGACAACATTCGACAATGTACACATGATTTGCACATCTGATTCTGTATTCTCGTTAGGATTATGATTTTAAGTGGCAGGTGTATGTGATGATGGTCTCTGTTGGCTGGCTGTGTGTGTGTGTGTGCATGTGTATGTACATATATATGCTCACATGAGTGTGTATATGTATGTATTTATGAATCTAAGTATGTATGTGTATGTATGTGTATATGTATAGATGTATATATCAATGTATATGTGTATGTACACACACACACACATATATGTATCGTCCAACCCATGCCAGCATGGAAGATGAATGTTAATGATGATGTTGATGATGATGATGATGATATATGTGTGTATATATATATATATATTGATAAAAATGGTAAGACAACAAAAGAATGAAAGAGACCTCAATATTATGTAAATAGAGGAATTTATCTGTATATGTAATATGTGACAATTATTCGGTAGCCATGATAAAACTCTGAGTTTCGGATGTGGCATCTGGAACTCAGAGTTTTATCACGGCTACCAAATAATTGTCACATATTACATTTACAGATATATATATATATATATATATATATATATATATATATATGCAAACATGTGCATACACATATATATGTATGAATATATGAATATATGTATGTATGCATGTATATCATTATTCAGTTTCATTTCAGGTTTTCATATCAATAAAAAAAGAGCGAGGTTCTTCATTGGATTTTCAACACCATTAATGGCATATTTTTGCAGTTATGTGTGTATATGTGCAATATTTGGAGTCAGTGCACGTGCAGATTTGTATGTTTTGTTTTATGTCTGTATTCTCATGCATATAGTTGCATGTTTAGACATGCATATATATACTTAAATTGTAAAATTCTGGGAAGTTTTATAAATTCTTATAGTTCCAGTGATGGCTTCGATCTGAAGCCTTCAAATCAGCTTTCCTCTCCCTGGTTTTGAGAAGTTTAAGTTCTCAAGATTGGCACTTAGGCAGTGTGCTACATATGTATGCATGTATGTATGTGAAGGCTCATGGCTCAGTGGTTAGAGTGTCGATCTTACGATCGTGAGATAGTGAGTTCGAATCCAGGACTGGGCTGCGTGTTGTGTTCTTGAGCAAGACACTATATTTCACGTTGCCCCAGTTCACTCAGTTGTAGAAATGTGTTGCAATGGCACAGTACCAAGCTGTATTGGCCGTTGCCTTTCCCTTGGATAACACTGGTGGCGTGGAGAGGAGAGGCCGGAATACATGGGAAACTGCTGGTCTTCCATAACCAACCTTATCTGGAATTGTGCCTGGGAGGGTAACTTTCTAGGTGCAATCCCATGGTCAGTCATGATCGAAGAGGGTTTCAGCATATATATATATGTGTGTATGTATGTATGTATGTATGTATGTATTTATGTATGTATGTATGTATGTATGTATGTATGTATGTATGTATGTATGTATGTATGTATATATGTATCTATGCATGTGTGTGTGTGTGTGTGTGTGTGTGCATGTGTGCATTCCTATGTATGTGCATGCATGCATGCTTGTGTGTGTGTGTAATAGAGGACGTATATAGGATTGTAGGTGTGTATATAGAATGTTTGCAAGTAAAATGATGACCAAGAGGAGAGGGAGGTAATTTGGAGATGAAGACCACATAAGAGAATGGCCTTTAATTCTCTATGGAAGAGAGTTTCTACAGGAATGCTTCACAAACAGTGTACTGCTGCAGTACAAGAGATACCTGTGTACACCCTGGGTTAATTAATGAATATTCAAACATGTAAATAAATGTGGTCACCAATGTTATTATAATGTATGAATGGAAAGTTTGATGAATGAATGAGATAGATAGACAAATAGATAGATAGATAGATAGATAGAGAGAGAGAGAGAGAGAGAGAGAGAGAGGTGGATGGGGAGGAAAGCTGAAGGCTTTTTGTTCACCGTGTGTCTATTATGAAAAGCTTGAATTGGACACGATTGTCCGATGAAGAACTTCATGAGAAGTCATGGAATGTTCTTTACATAGTGATTGGGTTATGGACTGGTTCTGTAGTTATGTGGATGTATGTGTGTACATGAGTGTGTGTGTGTATGTGTGTGTGTATGAGAGAGGGGGAGAAAGAGAGAGAAAGAGAGAGAAAGAGAGAGAAAGAGAGAAAGAGAGAGAAGAGAAAAGAGAGAGAAAGAGAGAGAAAGAGAGAGAAAGAGAGAAAGAGAGAGAAAGAGAGAAAGAGAGAGAGAGAGAGAGCAAGACAAAGACAAAGAAAGAGTGCATGGAAGGCATATATCATCAGTCATGAGTGTCCCTTAAGCTAACAGAAGTCAGGTCATTCATGTTGCAGAATATTCATATTTAGTAGGTCTGGCTGCCAAACATCATCTGATATTTAATTGTACCTGGCATGAATACATGACTGTGTTCTGTTCTGTTCTCTGTTCTAACAAGCTCTCCAAACCTTGTCTGTTCTCTTCTAATATGAGTTAACTTATTTTAAGCTGAACATATTTGCATTCAACAACTTTAATTCATCAGTTTTTTGCTGATGTCAGTCAATGAATTTGAAGAATAATTATGGAGTATCATTGGTTAGCTTTTTTCATTGCATCATCACTCAATTTGTCTTTAACCCTTTAGCATTCAGATTACTCTGTCAAATGTAATGCCTTTTTTATTCACATTGTTTTGAATTAATCATGCATTATCTCATAGCTTTGGGATTTCAATGATGTAATTTTAATTTAATTTTTAGAATGACATCATAGCATAAATGTGAAAAGCTAGAGCTGGCCAATTTGAACTTAAAACAGATGGAATATTCTGGGCCAGATATGGTTGATTTAAATGTTAAAGTGTTAAGTATATTTTCCTAATTGG
>NC_043011.1:45645736-45648236 GCF_006345805.1 Octopus sinensis
CCCTCAAAACTGCTGGCCTTGTGCCAAAATTTGAAACCTGTAATAAAAGATATTAAGGCAGCAGACTGGCAGAGTCATTAGCATGCTGGGCAAAATGCTTAGGGGCATTTTGTATGTCTATATATTCTGAGTTCAAATTCTGGCAAAGTTGACTCTGCCATTCATCCTTTTGGGGTCAATAAAATAAGTACCAGTTGAGCACTGGGGTTGATGTAATCAACTTATGCCCTTCTTTGAAATTTGAAACCAGTATTAAAAGAGATTAAGGTGGTGAGCTGGTAGAAACATTAGCACACCAGACAAAATGTCACTAAGCATTTTGTCTGGCTTTACATTCTGAATTCAAATTCTGCTAAAGTTGACTTTATTTTTCATCCTTTTGTCAATGAAAAAAGTATTAGTTGAGAAATGGGGTCAATTTATTCAACTGAACCCCTATCCTGGACGTACTGCCCTTGAGCCAAAATTTGAAACCAGTATTACTCCAAAATATAGTCCAAATGATGTGGCATGCTACCAGAATCATTAGCACACTGCGTAAAGTGCTTAATTGAACTTCGTCTGTCTTTATATTCCGAGTTCAAATTCTGCTGAGGTTGACTTTGTTTTTCATCTTTTTTGGTGTCAATGAAATAAGTACTAGTTGAGAAATGGGGTCAATGTAAGTGATTCCCTTATTACCCCAAAACTGTTGGCCTTGTGCCAAATTTTGAAACCAATATTAGGAGTGGAAGACCCGGGAACACATTGGTGTGGGAGACCCAGGAACACGATGGAAGTAGGAGACCCAAGAAGACATGGGATGAAGTACTGAAGAACAACCTTAGGATGCTGAACCTTTCTGGAGAGATGATAAAAGACCGAGATGCCTGGTGCCTTGCTGTACTCAAAAAGACCCATACTCTGCAGCAGAAGTGTTAATACCAGTGGCTCAGTTGGTGTAAAGCAGTACTACTCAAAGTGTTAGTGTTATTTAATTTCTGAATAGTCTTGCTGCCAATTTGTTTATGTAATTTGATTTATTTATCAATTAGTTTCTTCTAAGATAGAGATGCCAGTAAAATCAATAATAGGGAAATGAAAATAAAACTTTGGAAACAGCCTAAAGGGCGATAATTGAGAAAGACTTGAAAGTCAACATAAGATTGTAATCATGTAAAGTAAATATAATAAATAATCTAGAATCCTTGTCTGGCACTGGATCAATCCCCAAATCTTATTAGTTTGTGCCAGTCATGAGGCCACACATCTCTGAAAGTTTCATTTGAATCCATCCAGCAGTTCTTGAGATATTATGTTCATGGACAAACAAACAAACACAACTGAAAACAAAACCTCTGCCTTCACTATGGTGGAAGTAATAAACAATCATGTCATTGAAATCCCACAACTGCAAGGTAGTGCATTACTAATTCAAATCAATGTGAATAAATAAGTATTACATTTGACAGAGAAATCTGAATGCTAAAGAGTTTAGAATGACTAAATGTGTCTCGTTGCTCTGAAGACAAACATATCAGCTGCTTGTGTAGTTATGAGCAGACAGAAACCTCCTCTTGGCTCTTCCACATGTGATCTTGTGGAACATTGAGTATATATTGGGTTGTCTGGAAAGTTCATGCTGATTTTTAAAGGAAAGAAAAAGGTCAATAAATACTTGCCATTACATTTTTAATCAACCAAATATGAACCATTTTGTTGCACAATGTGTCTCCATCTTTCCTTTAACTTGAAAATATCCTCTTCCCAGAACTGAGGTGGTTTCATGGCAAAGAATTCAAGGTATCTTTTTACGTCATCCAAGGAATGGAAATTTTTACCATTAAGACTATTCTGCAGAGACCTGAATAAGTGGAAATCCAAAGGAGCAATATCTGGTGAATATGGAGAGTGGGATAACACATCCCAGCCGAGCTGCAGCAATTTTTGTCTGGTTTCCAAAGCATCAAGTGCCGAAAATGAACTTTCTTGTCTCCCATTTTAAAGGGTTACAGAATTAACACAGGTTATAAGAATATAAACCTTCTTCCACGAAAAGATAGCTTAAACTGTTTTCTAAATGGAGGTGTAGTCAAATCCTATTTTATGGACTCAACCATGTTCTAAAATAAGTCCAAAGGTAAGCTACTATAAATCGGCACGAACTTTCCGGACAACCCAATAATATCTGGAGAAAGAGAGGCCTATATCAGCACTTAGCTGGTCCTCAATTTCAGCTGAAAAGACAGGACCAAGGTTAAGTGTGCTGCTGGTTCAAGAATTGAACTAACAATCTTATGATTATGATCCCAAGACTGTAAACTCTTGACCACATAGTTTCTATGCTGACATGACATGGTTATATCATCACATTGCAAGTTTCTATTTAGAGTTAATACTTTCCTAGACAGTTCAGGGGCCACATTTCACTTGTATATTCTAAAATTTTGATATGGTTTCTATGGTTGGATGCACTTCCTTGTTTCTTTTCCTACCACCAACTACTTAATGGAATGTAATA
>NC_043011.1:45653236-45660736 GCF_006345805.1 Octopus sinensis
GTGGTGCTCCAGCATGGTTGCAGTCAAGTGACTGAAACAAGTAAAAAAGTAAAAGAATAAAAGAATACATACACACACACATATAAGTATGTATGTATCAATGTATTATGTATATGTGTGTGTGTGTGTCTATGTGTATATATGCATGTGAGGGTTAATCACAGGAAGTGCATCCAGCTGTAAGATAGCACCTCAATTTATATAGTTGTCCAACCCTTCACAAACAGATGTAAAACAAATCAATGTGTACTCATGTGTGTATGTGTGTGTGCATGTGTGTGTGTGTATATTCTATTTAATACTTTCAATCCTTGGTTGTGTTGTTTATCATCTCTTAAGTATATACAGCTGGATAGATTGTGGCACATTCTGGTGCCTACTTACTGTACTGTAGACTGTATCACACTGTGACACCTATTTACTGATTGATAAGCTGAGTCAAGTTAAAGCAAGCAAAGCCAAGCTGAGCCAAACCATACTGAGCCCAGCCAAACCAAGACAAACCAAGCAAAGTTAAGATCAGTGAAGTTAAATGAAGCCAAATGAAGTTGAGCTAAGTTAAGCTAAGATTAGCCTAACCAAGGCAAGCTAAAGAAGAGTCAAAATGAGCCATGCCAATTGGAAGCAAATCAAGCCATGGCAAGGCAGGCCAAGTCATGCCAAGCCAAAGCAACATGAGCCAAGGCAAGATGATCCAGGATGAATCAAAGCAAGACAAGGCATATCAAGATGGGCCAATCCAAGACAAATGAATACAAGCAAAGCCTAACCAAACCTAGCCAAGCCAAGACAAGGCAAACCAAGCCAAGCTAAGCTAAGTCAAACCAAGATGAGTCAATCCAAGATAAATGAAGACAAGCAAAGCCTAACCAAACCTAGCGAAACCTAGCCAAGACAAACCAAGCCAAGCTAAGCTAAGTCAAGCCAAACCAAGTCAAACCAAGGTGAGTCAATCTAAAACAAGCAAAGACAAGCCAAGCCTAGCTAAACCAAGCCAAGCCAAGCCAAGCCAAGCCAAGCCAAGCCAAGCCAAGTCAAGACAAGCCAAGCTGTTGTACATCCAAGATTCTATAGAGCATAGAAGAGTTTTCAATGTAAAGCTTGAAAGCTGCTAAATGCAAGAGATAAGAGAAATCTCTATGTTAATTCTCTGTAATTCTAGACACAGCAACTCACAGCCTCAATGAATGATTACATAGAATTTGTTTATGGCTTCATATTTCACTGTCACTATCTTGTCTTGTATGCTTTAAATAGATATATCCCTGCTTCAGGCAGTATTTACATATATACATATCTGTGTGTGTGTGTGTGTGGCCATATGTTTCATGTATGTGAGTTTTGTGTAAATACATGTAAATTTGTTATAAAATAACAGCTAAGATTTTAATATAAAGGATATAGTAACATTGACACCATCACCAGCAACAATCTTCACTTGCAAGAAATAGCAGTTAAATTTTCATTGAATAAGACTTGACTCTCTTAAAAATATGAAGGACACCATACATAATGTAATCCCCAATACAATTTGTCTGGAAAAGATACCACACTTTTTTTTTTAGAGCCTGATGGTTTTAAATATGTTGCCCAAAAACAAAGGGCTGAAACAAAAGCCACCAGGTATTTCATTAAACACTAATTTCTCCAGTACCCTAGGCTGGGACTTTATGTTATTGGCACCCAGAAGGATAAAAGTCAAAATTGGTATGGCGATGTGGAACTGGGTGTTAATATAGGAGAGATCAGGTGGTAAGCTGGCAGAATCATTAGCATGCTGGGCAAAATGCTTAGCAGTATTTTGTCTGTCTTTACGTTCTGGGTTCAAATTTTGCCAAGGTCAGCTTTGCCTTTCATCCTTTTGGGGTCAATAAAATAAGTACCAGTTGATCCTAGAGTGGATGTAATTGACTTACCCACTCACCTGAAATTTCAGACCTTGTGCCAAAATGTGAAACTAATATAGGAGTTGGTATGACCATGTGGTGTTGGGTATTATTCTAGGAGAGATGAGTGTTGGTATGGCCATGTAGTACTAGGTGTTAATGTAAATGAGGGCAGTGTGTTAATATGGCCACATAGTACACATAGTGCTCCAGCATGGCCACAGTCAAATGACTGAAATAAGTAAAGAAAGTAAAAGAGTAACTGATCTAAGAGGACTGTTGCCAAACAATTGACGAACCTGTTGATATGACTGGTATGTCCTGGAGCTCCTGGCTGCGAGTTTTGAGTGAGAAATTGCAAGGAAAAGAGTTGTAACAAAATTTGTTCCTTGCTTGCTCATGGAAGATCAAAAGCAGTCAGGGCAGAATGCATGCTGTGAACTGAAAGAACAGCTGGAAGTTGACTCGGACCATTTTTGAAGGTCAGCATTGGTGATTAAATCTGGTGCTATGACTACTACCCAGAAACGAAGTAGCAATCATGTCAATAGGAGCATTCAATGTCACCATGCCCCCACCTGAAAGAACATTAAATGAAATCCAATTTCAAGACAATGCTGATTTGTTTTATCGATGCCAAAGGAATTGTCCACACAGAATTTGTTCCTCCTGGTCAAACTGTTAACCAGACATTTTATTTGGAAGTTCTGAAACATTTATGAAATGCAGTGAGATGAAAATGCCTCAAACTGTGGCAAAGTGGAGAGTGGTTGTTTTACCACCTTCAGTATGAGACAGTTTTTGACCAAAAATGGCATGACCCCCATTTACCCACCCTCCCTCCCTATACACTTATCTTGCTCCCTACGACTTTTTTTTGTTCTACCGAATGAAAAAAGTCCTTAATGGAAAACGTTTTGCAGATGTGGGAGAAGTGAAGAGAAAAATGCTGGAGGCATTAAAAGGCATCACTTCACAAGAGTTCCAGAAATAAAGGTGGTAAGCTGGCAGAAACGTTAGCATGCCGGACGAAATGCATAGCCATATTTTGTCTGCTGTTACGTTCTGAGTTCAAATTCCGCCAAGGTCGACTTTGCCTTTCATCCTTTCAGGGTCGATAAAAAAAGTACCAGTTACATACTGAGGTCGATATAATCGACTTAATCCGTTTGTCTGTCCTTGTTTGTCCCCTTCATGTTTAGCCCCTTGTGGGTTATAAAGAAATAGGTATTTCGTCTGCCGTTACGTTCTGAGCTCAAATTCTTTGCCTTTCATTCTTTCGGGGTCGATTAAATAAGTACCAGTTACGCACTCGGGTCGATATAATCGACTTAATCCGTTTGTCCGTCCTTCTTTGTCCTCTCAGTGTTTAGCCCCTTGTGGGCAGTAAAGAAATAGGTATTTCGTCTGCTGCTACGTTTTGAGTTCAAATTCCACCGAGGTCGACTTTTCCTTTCATCCTATCGGGGTCGATAAATTAAGTACTAGTTACGCACTAGGGTCGATGTAATCGACTTAATCCGTTTGTCTGTACTTGTTTGTCCCCTCTATGTTTAGCCCCTTGTGGGCAATAAAGAAATAAGAGTTCCAGAACTGCTTCAAATGGTGGAAAAAAGCATCTTGATCAAAGCATTGCTTCAAACGGAAAATACTTTGAAAGCAATAGAGGTGTCAACATGTAAAATTAAATGAATAAAATAATATTGCAAAATTTTGGTTTCTCATGGGTACCCCCTCATTATTTCATGCATTTTAACCTGAGGTCAGCACTGATTTAGTAGACATATAATCATAAACATTCCAGCCTTGACCACCCCACCTTTTTCCTAGGGCTAAGTACATGAAGGACTATAGTATCCAATCTGTCCTTCCTATTTTAAGACAGTACAATGTGATTTCGGGGAGATTTGGCTGCTATTTCTAGCAAACCGCTTGACTGAGTAGAGGCTACTACATTATCATGTTTACATTTGTAGTTTAAGGATGTTTAATTAGGTAAGCTCATTAGCACATGGCATAGTGACTTAATTAGCACTAAACTTGTAATTCTTTCTGTTTAATGAACAAAACTAAATTCAACACATTTCTCATTTCGCTTTCTTCTCTCTCTCTCTCTCTCTCTCTCTCTCTCTCTCTATATATATATATATATATATATATATATATATATGTATATAAATCACACGCGTGCGTGCACACACACTACTTTCTTCCTTTTTCTAACTCTTCTTATGTGTCTCTCGCTTTTCCTTTCTTTTATTCTTTGATTTTGATTTTGATTTAACCTGTCTGTCTATACATCTCCAGTTACATGCATATATATACGTGTGTATATATATATATATATTATATATATATATATATATATATATATATATATGTGTGTGGTGTGTGTGTGTGTATGTGTATATATATAAATATATATGTATGTATATATATATATATATGTGTGTGTGTGTGTGTGTTAATATATATGTATATATATGTATTTATATATATATATGTATATATATATACACACATACATACATACATACATACATACATACACACATATATACATACATATATATATATATATTCGTTTATTCTTTTACTGGTTTTAGTAATTTTGACTGTGGCCATGCTGGAGCACCGCTTTTTAGTGGAGCATATATATATATAAGACCCATAGACTTATTCTTTGTGAGCCTGGTACCTATTCTATTGGTCTCTTTTGCCAAATGCCTAAGGTACAACATTGGTTGTCAAGTGCTTGTGGGGCGACAAACACAGACACAAACACACAAATTATACATACATATTTTGATTTTCCATCTACCAAATCCACTCATAAGGCTTTGGTCGACCTGAGGCTATAGTAGAAACCACTTGCTCAAAGTGCCATGCAGTGGTGTGAACCCCAAACCATGTGCTTGGGAAGTCAGTTTCTTACCACACAGCCATGCCTGTGCCTATATATATATGTGTGTGTGTGCGTGTCTGTGTGTGTGTGGAATGCATGTGGCTTAGTGGTTAGGGTGTCAGCATCATGATCGTAAGATTGTGGGTTCAATTCCTGGACTGGGCAACGCGTTGTGTTCTTGAGCAAAACACTTCATTTCATATTGCTCCAGTCCACTCAGCTGGCAAAAATGAATAATGCTGTGATGGACTGGTGTCCTGTTCAGCTGGGGAACACATACACCATTGAAACTGGGAAACCAGGCCCATGAGCCTAGCTAGGCTTTAAAAGGGCGCATTTATTATTATTCATATATGTATATATATATATATATGTGCCGGTGGCATGTAAAAAGGCACCATCCGAACGTGGCCGATGCCAGCGCCGCCTTGACTGGCTTCTGTGCTGGTGGCACGTAAAAAGCACCAACCGATCGTGGCTGCTGCCAGACTCCCCTGGCACGTAAAAAGCACCCACTACACTCACGGAGTGGTTGGCGTTAGGAAGGGCATCCAGCTGTAGAAACACTGCCAGATCAGACTGGGCCTGGCGCAGCCTTCTGGCTTCCCAGACACCAGTTGAACCGTCCAACCCATGCCAGCATGGAAAACGGACGTTAAACGATGATGATGATGATGATGATATATTTACACACACACACACACACACATTTACACACATGCACTTAACCAGTTTCATATTTGCTGATTTTCAAAAGTGCATCTTTATGTGTTTATGTGTTTATGTGCTGCAAACTTTATCTTTTTTGGCTTTTGTTCCAAAAACTGTTTGTTTTCATAGAGACAATGCAACTTAGATCACTATCAGTTTATGCAGAGATTGATTGCTGGAGGCTGGTCAGTTTTTCTATTTCGTCCATGTGTTAAAAACTTGTAACAGCTGCATGAGAAAGTCTCCTCAGAGCTTATGTTCAAGAGATATGTCATTTGACAGTCAAAACAATAGTTAAGAAAGGTGAAGGCCACATCTGAATTTTACAGGAGTTTTTAATCATATTCTGGTAAGAAAGACTGAATCATATACCAGAGTAGTATATATGACACATAAAATTCCCAAAGCCTTGGCTAAATAAGATAACAGTTGTTCATACAGCTACAAGACACAACCAAAAAGTTAAAACAGCCCTAAAAACAAATGATCTTTCGAATAATGTTGAGAAAAGATACAGTTTGCAACACAGCTCCACATAGCATTTCCTTTTGAAAATCAACAAAAATGAAATTGGTGTGTGTATACATATATATATATATATATATATATATCTAATGTAGGATAAAATTTTTTTTGAAAAAAATTATTTTCCCCAAAAAATTTTATCAATGGCCAGCATATTAAAAAATACCTTTAAAGGTTAAATTTATAGGACGAAGGGAGGGCTGTTATAAGCTAACCCTGAAATTGGTCCGATATGGTAATAATGGAATTTTTTAGAAATTTCTGTCCACCTTTTTTCGAGTAGCGTGTGTATTGTGAAAAAATTATATGGTTAATGGACAATATGTCCAATTTTTCGGCATATTTGGCATTAGAAATTTTTTGGTTTGCCCTTATCTATGAATTGTTTATATATATATATATATATATATATTTATATATATATGTGTGTGTGTGTATGTGTGTATACTCTTTTACTTGTTTCAGTCATTTGACTGCGGCCATGCTGGAGCACCGCCTTTAGTCGAGCAAATCGACCCCAGGACTTATTCTTTGTAAGCCTTGTACTTATTCTATCAGTCTCTTTTGCTGAACTGCTAAGTTACGGGGACATAAACACACCAGCATCGGTTGTCAAGCAATGTTGGGGGAACAAACATGTGTGTGTATCAGCTGTTGATAACAATCCAAAGAAGTACTCAATACAGTAGTTTATCTATGCTGCTCGGGTGGCTTGTTATTCTAGAACCATCATTGGCAAACTGTGCTCCAAATTTCTTTCTCAATAGCATGCCTAATGAAAAGTTAACATTGAATAATTCTTTTAGTTGTGGGGGCCTGTCTGATGACATGCCATGTCTCTTGTAACCTGTTCCTCGAAAAATATCATTCGTGCTTATTCCACACTTCCTTCCTATAGTGTGCAGCCACCTCTTTGGACAAGTCAAACTGCATGAAAAGACATCATTAATTTCATCTGACCAATGTAAGCATGGAAAAGCTGACATTAAAATGAGATTATGATAGACAGTCAAACACAGATGCAGAGATACACAGGCACACACACACACACACACACCACACATGTATATCTAATGATTTTGTTTGGGCATTGTGATGCTAATAGCCTGTTGTTAGAACTAGGACAGTCTTAACTGCATTATAGACCCCAGCATATATCAGAAATGGGCCCCTAAACTCGTTAGGCCCCTGAGCAATTGTCCACTGTACCCATGCCTCAAGACAGCAATGGTTAGAAACCAAGCAGTCGTTCTCAATGATCTTTTACCTTCTGATTTACTATTTTACTGTGGATGATATAGCTTTAGAGATACTGGGGACAAAACCTAACATCACCACCACTACCATGTGTATGCGTATCACCTTCACCTTTGAAATGCAGAGTAGATGAAACCATGGTGACTGAAGAAGGGGAATTTTCCTTGTGTTATTTGTCCTGTACTCTATTGTTTCGTTGTTTAAGAAAAATGTCCA
>NC_043011.1:45663236-45678236 GCF_006345805.1 Octopus sinensis
CTTTCTAATCATCCATCTATCCTACTCTATTTCTTTAACTACACATCCATGCATCCACCCATCCATCAATCCATCCATCCATCCAACCAATCCAACCATCCATCCAGCCATCCATCTATCTATCTATCTATCTATCTATCTATCTATCTATCTATCTATCTATCTATCTATCTATCTATCTATCTATCTATCTATCTATCTATCTACCTACCTATCTACCTACCTACCTACCTCTCCTCCTCTTAGAGACTCTAATACCTGCTTTGCCGATGGTTCATTCTACTTCAACCAGAAAATATATAACAGACTAACTCAAGGGTTAAACTCACGCTCACCAGCTAAACAACAGCACTTCTTATACAATCACAATTCTACCCATTGTTCTTACTGTTCTGGCCTATAGGCCTACACATAGCTTTGTTTTATATTTTACATTCTTAAGGTATTCTGTTGTGTTTGGGGAGAGTCATTTTTTTTTTTGTGCCTTATAATGTAACACACTCACCGGTAAAATTTCCAATTATTTCTTATTTTTATTTTCCTAAAATTTTCGTAGCATCTTGCAACCGTTTCTATAGTCTTAAGGTATATTCTTTTCAATATTCTTAAGGTACATTCTCAGGTAAAAGTCACACGCAGCATTCTGTATTATACTATTATACTGGCGTTAGTCAAAAATTTTAGCGTCTCAAGCAGACGCCTTATAAAACTAGGGGAAGCGTTTTTTAGCTGACATCATCCGAAGATGGGTTCATTTCTAAGAAATTAAACCCATTAGATTACAACTGGACTATTCAATATTGCTGCTGGGAGCTGGTGCGCCAACCATTGTAAGTTGATCAGTTGTAAGTCGGATAGGTTGTAAGTTGATGACGACCTGTATTTTTATAGAAATCTGTTGCCTTTTAGTCAATTAATTTTGAAAATAATAAAGAATTTACTAAAATAACATTGACATTGGCACAGACATGGCTGTGTGGTAAGAAGGTTGCTTCACAGCCACATGGTTCAGTGTTCAGTCCCACTGCATGGCATCTTGGGCAAGTGTCTTCTGTTACAGCCTCGAGTCGACCAAAGCCTTGTGAGTGGATTTGGTAGATGGAAACTGAAAGAAGCCTGTCATTTATATGTATATCTATATATCTATGCGTGCATGTCTTTGTGTCTGTGTTTGTTCCCCACTCCACCATTTGACATCCAGTGCTGGTGTGTTTACATCCCCATAACTTAGCAGTTTGTCAAAAGAGACTGATAGAATGAGTATCAGACTTTTTATTAATAAGTTCTGAGATTGATACATTTGACTAAAAATTCTTCAAGGCAGTGCCCCATCATGGCCACAGTCTAATGACCAAAACAAATGAAAGATAACAGAAAAGATAAAAGATTGTTAAACTGGTATTTGGAATTCATTTTTTATTCTTTTACTTGTTTCAGTCACTTGGCTGCAGCCATGCTGGAGCACCACCGTAAAGGGTTTTAGTTGAAGAAATCGACTCCATGACTTATTCTTTGTCAGCCTAGTACTTATCCTACCAGACTCTTGCTGAACCACTTAGTTATGAGGACATAAACACACCAACATCGGTTGTCGAGCGATGGCAGGGGAACAAACACCGATACTTGTACATAATCACATACATATATATATGATAGGCTTCATTCAGTTTCCATTCATCAAATCCACTCACAAGGTTTTAGTTGGCCTGAGGCTATAGTAGAAGATGCTTTTGCAAGGTGCCATGCAGTGGAACTGAACCCAGAATCATGTGGTTGGAAAGGAAGCTTCTTACCACACAGTCACTATTGCACCTAATTTTGATGACCAGCTTTAATTTAGATTGTTTTAAACCGGAAGTTTGTATCAAAGAGCTAGGGATGGTCGCAGGTGGGTTGATATCAAAAGGGTTAACTCGTTACCCCATTCCATAATACCACCTGCTGCTTGGGTTCCATTAGCAAATTCTGTTTTGTTGCAAGTATTCTGATAAAGCTTCAGCTCTGAAGATAACCCATGACTTGCTCTGTTTCCTCCCAGCACCACCAGCACCAGCACCAACACCACCACCACCACCACCATCACCATCACCAGCAGCACTACCACCACTGCATCACCACCACTGCTGCCGCCACCGCCGCTGCCACCACCACCAGAAACACCAGCACCGCCGCCGCCACCACCAGCACCCCCAGCACTACCAGCAAAACCACCACCGCCACCACAGCCACCACCACCACCACCACTGCGGCTGCTGCCGCCACTGCTGCCACCACCACCTTCACCAGCACCACCAGCACCATTGCCACTGCCACCACCACCAGCAACACCACCATCACCACCATCACCAATGCCACCACCACCACCACCACCACCACCAAACGAATCTTTGGCATTGGTTTTTTTTTTATTTGTTTGTGATTAAGCCATTAAAAAAAGTCAAAAATCAATGTCCAACAGCAATTTACTTTCCTTTGATACAAGAGGGTTTTCTATATAAATTTGCCTGGTTTCAGCCATTTTCTCTACCTTCCTCACGAAATCTTCAGTAGTTCTAAATCAAACTGAAATCTTACCAAAAACCTATGAAGAACACGCTAACATTTCACACATTTTTTTCTTTTTTTTTTGAAATTGCAACTCAGCTCTCTTTTTCTTTCCTTTTTCTTCTCCACCATATTCCTGACCATACAACGCTGGGTATATTTGCTGCCGATGCACGTGTAAATTTATGTTTTCTCTGTTTCTATAAAACATTCCTTGTTGACATTGATAACAGTTTTTGTTGTTGCAGCTTTCTCGAATATATTTTTTTTTCCATCATATTTCTATTTTGATGACATTATTTTTTTTTCTTTCATTTTTCTTTTTTGCTTGCTATTCTTACATAATCTATCGCAACAACTTGTAACTTATATCTTCAGTGGTTGACATTCTGGGCTTTCGGCAGCTGCCACCACTTCTTCAACTTTAACTACTTGGCCTTCAACAGCCACCATCTTGTCAACAATACACAGGCTTTTGAAAATAAATGATGCCCAACAAAATTTCTCTCTTATTACAATATACTCAAATGCTATACTTTTTACTCTCTTTTACTCTTTTACTTGTTTCAGTCATTTGACTGCGGCCATGCTGGAGCACTGCTTTTAATTGAGCAACTCATCCCTGGGACTTATTCTTTTGTAAGCCCAGTACTTATCCTATCGGTCTCTTTTGCCGAACTGCTAAGTAACAGGGACATAAACACACCAGCATCGGTTGTCAAGCGATGCTAGGGGGACAAACACAGACACCAAACACACACACGCATATATATATATATATATATATATCTATATATATATATATATACGACGGGCTTCTTTCAGTTTCCGTCTACCAAATCCACTCACAAGGCTTTGGTCGGCCCGAGGCTATAATAGAAGACACTTGCCCAAGGTGCCACGCAGTGGGACTGAACCCGGAGCCATGTGGTTGGTAAACAAGCTACTTACCACACAGCCTCTCCTGCGCCTATGTCAAACATTTAAATCAAATTTTCTCAAAACAACTTGTCTGACCGTCCCGTAGGCCTCCCCTTTGAGAAACATTGATTTAATCTAAATTTGAGACACCAGCAAAAGAAGAAATAAAGATAGACTTTTTTTCTATTCCAAAGAAAAACGATTTTATTCAGACAAATATGCAACCGAAGAGTTTAAAGTACCAGTAATGATAAGGCTGTTGACTGGGAGAACACAAACATGGTTTAAACAGTAAGCTTGGCAGGAAAGAAACGTGCCTTTAAGCAGTACAAAAACAACAAAAAATGGAAGGTGCAGTTATGTACAGGTTGACGGAAGAAAAGCAGGACAAAAACGATGCATGCAAATGGGTTAGCTGGGGGTAAATCTAGATGGAAAAGCATGATGATTTTTTTTGCGCAAACTTCACGTACATTTTTCTTGTAGTATCGATCGCAACAGCTGATGTACTTGTGCGTACAAATGCACGTCCCCACGGTTTTATCGATCGCATTCTCACCTGGAATCGATTTTTGTAATTTTTTCAAGACTTATACATGCCCTGATACCGTCGGTATCTACATATCAAATTTGAGCGCAATCGAATGGAGGATGCCTGAGATCCTATAAAACACACAGACAGACAGAACGGATTTTATATAATAAATACGTGTATGTGTGTGTGTGTGTGTATGCGTGTGAGTGTGTGCATATGCATGTGAGTGTGTCAATATGAATACAGACGAAAACTAATATTTAGATCTACTGTTATTTATTAGACTAGAACAGTGAAGAGGAAAGAAGTTACTTTCAATTTGATTTCTTACTTCATATCAATAATAAAAACCCCTTCTTAGAAATCCTCCGTCTTGAAAGCTTCAGCTTGGAAATATTGGATGCAACTTCTTCACAATTTCATTTGCTAATTGAATTGGTGAAAAGCCAAATGATATACTTTTCAGAAACCGTCTCCATTTGCCAATTTAATCCAATGGGGCTTTTTGTCTTGACAGGATAGGACCTCTGTCTTACTCCTTGTCTGCATTTAATTGAATATAGAAAGTGAGGGCTGCGGTGAAGCTGGTGTGAATCTGTTCAAGTTCTGCTTGGTTAATGAAATGAAAAATAATAAAGGAATTTCCATAATTCTTTAAAGATGATATTATCAACGTAATTTCTAAATGTCCATTACAGTTTCTTCTTTTAGAATTTCTTCATTGTGATCTTGTTTTGGCTGGCACTTAATTCTTTCAGCGGAAAAAATGTCTTTTACGGATGATATCATTATTTGCCAATTTAATCCAATCGGGATTTTCCATTCAATAAATTTTCTCTCACTTGATCAATCACCGATCCTTCTTCACCCTCTCTCAATATTTACTTTTTCTTTACATTCAATTGACGAATAGTAATAGCTATTTAATCGAAGAATTCTTTTTTTTTAATTAGTTAATGGCTATAGCAATCAACCTTTTCATGAACACATGAACACATGAAAATGAGTTTCAGTTTAAATGAAACACAAACATCCCAGTAAAGTCTGTTTTGGAATAGGTTTGTGAAAGGGAGCAAAACTTAGCTTTTGGTAGGCTTCTAGTGAAGGGGTTGCACGAAAAGTACACTTGTTTGAAACAAGAAGTTCAGACACTATTATTTCAGAGTAGGTGAATATATCATCATCATCATCATCATCATCATTTGATAGGATCCAACAGGTCAGATGACTGTGTTCAGCGCCAATGTCTGTTTTGGCATGGTTTCTACAGCTGGATGCCTTCCTAATGCCAACCACTTTACAGAGTGGACTGGGTGCTTATTCATGCTACGAAGGTCACCAAGTAGTTTGCATGTATGTATGTATGTATGTGTGTATGTATGTATGTATGTATGTATTTGTGTATGTATGTATGTATGTATGTATGTATGTATGTATGTATGTATCGAGAGAGCACGTATCCAGCATGAAGAACTTAAGCGAGCTGCGCAAAAGCGCACAGCTCATATAGTGAATGGGGAAAGCTTGGTCTGCAATGTTTGCAGTCGTGTATGCTTGTCAAGAGCAGAGCTCATTAGCCACCAACGGAGCCGCAAATGCAAAATATAAGTAGTCCTAGAGCACACAATGTTCCTGAAGGTCGGCAATGGTCTTCCTCGGTCACAAGTGGACAGCCATCATCATGTATGCATGCATGTATGAATGTATGTGTATACACAGACACACTCACACACACACATACACACACACAAGTAAGCACCTAGATGCAAAACAAGATGGAAAACAAGGTAGAGTAATAACTAATAAATGTCTATCTAGCTATGAGGTCAACCTGTAAGTTCTGTACAATTTTATCTTTTTTAAAATTGATGAAATTTAATAGTATTTTAGAATGCCTAATTGAATTAAAAATTATTTTTATGCATTTATGTACATTTAAACTAATTAAATATTATTTTACAGAAAAATAGAATTAAAATTTCTTTGATTAAAACCTTTTCTAACATAGAAGTATCCAAAGAGCATTTAAGGCACATAATGTTTTATGAGTACAAAAAAGGAAACTCTGCAGCCGAAGCGACTCAAAACGTATACTCAGTTTATGGGAAAGAATGCTTGAGTGAAAGAAGTTGCAGAAGATGATTTACAAAATTCAGAAGGTGAGATTTCAGCCTTGAAGATGAAGATCGAACAGGACGTCCAGTTGAGTTTGATGATAAGCTCCTTGAGGCATCACTTGAAGAAAATCCTGCATTATCAGTTGAAGAATTGGCAATAAAGCTTAGTTCAAACCATACAACTGTTCATCATCATCTTCAACAACTTGCAAAGGTTTCTAAACTTGGAAAATGGGTGCCTCATGAATTGTCCGAAAGCAATCGCAAATCCTGAGTTGACATCTGCTCTTCTCTCCATTCTCGTGAACTTATTTCACCCTTTTTGGATAGACTTGTGACTGGTGATGAAAAATGGATCTTCTATCGAAATGTTAAACGTCGTAAACAGTGGATTGGTAATAGGGAAAAAGCTCAACCACAACCGAGAAGGGAACTTCATGGGAAAAAGGTTCTTCTCTCTATCTGGTGGGATTGCAAAGGAGTAATTCACTTTGAATTGTTACCACCTAATGCAACAATCAAAGCTCAAGTCAACTGTCAGCAATTAGAGCGTTTGAACCAAGCTTTGAAGGAAAAAAAGACCCGCTTTAGTGAATTGAAAAGGAGTGATGTTTCATCAGGACAATGCTCGACCTCACACTGCAAAGACCACATCACAGAAGATCGAAGAGCTTGGTTGGGAAAAAATCCCTCATCCACCTTATTCTCCCGACCTTGCTCCTTCAGACTACCATTTATTTCGTAGTTTACAGAATCATTTGGGGGACATAACTTTCGCAAGCCAGGAGGAGGTTGAAACTGACATTTCAGAGTTCTTCACTTTGAAACCAAAAGAGTTTTACATTGATGGGATTAAAAAGTTTGTAAATAGATGGAAGGAAGTCATAGATAATCAAGGAAAGTACATTGGTGATTAAATTTCAATTAAATATAACATTTGATCACCTGTTTTCTTTATTCAAAATTCGGACAGAACTTACGGGATGACCTGATATTTATCTATCTGTCTGTCTGTGTCTGTCTCTGTCTCTCTGTCTCTGTCTGTCTGTCTGTCTGTCTCTATCTCTCTTCTCTCTCTCTCTCTCTCTCTCTCTCTCTATATATATATATATATATATTACTATAAGGTGAGCAAACGTATATGTACACTGCTATATGTATATATAAATATAAAAAATGGAACAAAACCGCAATAGAGAACAATAAAACATGTGGACAGATAGACGATACAAAGGTGAACAGGAAAAACAACAATTAGAGGGGCAGGAAAAAAGGATGGGTCATTTGTGGCCTTCTTTCATCAGTCAATTTACCAGATGTCCTTACAGTTTCGAGCAGTTACACTTGAGATGGTTCGATCTGGTTGCCTCCAAAAAAGTCTGATCTAAAACCATTAAATTTTTTGTAAGAAAGCTAGCGAATGTGTACGACAACAAAGACAAAAAACAGAGAACATGGTACGCATTTACAAATACAAACAGCAAGAAAATAACAACAGGTGTCTTTCGACTGAGAGCGAATCAAATTGAGCTGGTGTGTATGAAGTGAAAGCCTAAAGGTAGGAACATAGGAGACGGACATAAGAGGTGTTGGCGGTCAGTCAGTCAGGCAAAGAAAGAAAGATCATGGCTGGCCAGACATCGGTCACATGGAAGGAGGAGAGAGGAGTAGGGAGCAGCAGGATTGAAGGATTAGAAAAAAATCAAAGAGACAAAGGGAAAGGTACAGGGAAGATAAACAAGGGGGAAAAGTGGGAGTTAATGAAAGAGAGGGCCAAGAAATGTGAGAGAGGGGGAGCAAGAAAAAGAAATGAGGAAGAAAGCATGAGGGGACTAAAAGACAGAGTAAAAGAATCATACAAAATTTAGATACATACTTACTATAAGGTAAGCAAAAGTGTACGTACGCCGCTATATGTATATATATATATATATGAAATATGGAATGAAAAGGCAATAGAGGACAATAAAGCATCTAGACAGATAGACAATACAAAGGTGGACAGGAAAAACAACAATTAGAGGGACAGAAAAAAAAAGGTCCACACACACACACACATACACATGTATGTATCTCTCTCTTGTTCTTCCCCCTCTCTCTTCTATATATATATAAATATATCTATATATATAAATATATATATATATATAAATATATATAAATATATATAAATATTATATATATAAATATATATATATATATATATATATATATATATTATATATATATTATATATATTATATATATACATACATACATACACATATATATATGCAGGTGTATAATATATATAAGTACATAAGTGTGTGTGTACTATATACATACATAAGACAGGCTTCTGTGTAGTTTCCACCTATCAAATTCATTCAGAGTGAAGAAACTTGTGCACCAAAGTTCCACACAGTGGAACTGAACTTAAAACCACGTGGCTGTGAACCAAACTTCTTGACCGCACAGCCAAGCCGGGAATCAGAAGTAACATTCTGAACTCACAGTCTTTGAATTGGTAATAAGTAATCCAGCCAGCAAACTACACATAATTATGAAATATTTCTATTTTAGCATAGATCACCGCTTCCTTCATTCTGGCATCTATATAAAATGGTTTCAGAGAATGGGATTCCTTTCAAAGAAGTGTCATCGTTGTGGACTAGAGATGGCAGCAAGTTTCAAAATGTGGTTAGCTGAATTGAAGAATTTCTAAACATTGATGATGCCATTAAAATTGTGACATCTTTGTAATAAGATAATACTTCAAAGTTGGAGAGTGTGTTGCGATATTTTATCAAATTTTCAATGAAGACATATCTGTGAGTGAACTCCAGTATTATTTCATGTATCTTGCTTACATATACACACACATACACACATGCACACACAGACACACACACACACACACACATACACACACGCACGCACACATATACACACACACACGCACACACACACACACACACCACACAAACATAAGGATACACCACACACATATGTACACACATACACATAATGACATACATGCACACAAATCATGCACATACACACACACACGGACACCTCCACTGACCCATGGACACCTCCACCGACCAACGGACACCCCCCACACACGGACACACGCACATATGACACACCACACAGATACAGACACACATATATCAACGAACGCAAACTCAGACACCGCACACACACACACACACACAGGGGCACATACATACACACACAAACATAGACATACATAGAATGACAAACTCTCATATTCACACATACACATAAACATACAGATACACACATGCATACACACACTTCCTCTCTCTCTCTCTCTCTCCCAAACAAGCACATTATTCACACTTTAAATTGGTCAACACAACTTCACACATCAATCTTCTGTGATTGCTAAATTATGGAGATTATCGAATCATGTTATTCCTCTTCCTCTCCTCCTCCTCCTCCTCCTCCTCCTTATCATCATCATCCTTCTCCTCTCCCTCCTCCTTTTCTTGGGTGTCGCAAAGACTTAAGAATTATTCTGTTGTTGATCACTGTCTCCACCCCTCCTCTCTCCACCTCCTCTTTCTCTCTCCTCTCTCCCCTCATCTCTCATCTCCTCCTCCCGCCCCTCACCTTCTCTCCTCTCTCTAAATTATGTAGATTATCGAATCATGGTATTCCTCCTCCTCCTTTTCTCGGCTGTCTCAAAGACTTAAGAATTCTTCTGTTGTTGATCACTGTTCTCCACCCCCTCCCCTCTCCTCCTCCTCCCTCCGCTCTCTGTCTTATTTTACTCTCTTCATTCAGACAAGAGGAAGAGAGTAAGGATGACAGCATAGAATCAAGTGTATAAGAGAATATATGCTGTTAGACAAACTCATACAACTTATTCGTGCTTCAAGTACCCAGCCACCACCAGAGGCTTTTTAAGTGCTGGAACTGAGGTTCAATTTCACAATATATATAGAAGCTAGGATCACCAAGCATAGATTGGCATATTTCGGTCATATTATGCGGAGAAAATCCCTGGAGAAGGACATCATGCTCGGAACGGTCAGTGGCAAGAGAGGAAGAGGCCGACCAAGAACCCGCTGGCTTGACACTATCAAGAGTAATACTGGAATGGACATAGACAATCTGAAAGAAGCGGCCCAGGATGGAACTGACTGGAGGACACTGATACAACGAGTGAGCGAGAGTCGACTTCGACTGAACGGATAGAGAGAGATATATTGTGAAATATATATATGATATATTTATCAAAATTACATAAAAATATCTTGAAATACTAAAGACTACACTTATTCGCTAAACTCACCATTGGCTTCAACCCCTGCCCCCAGACGACTTAGGAATCTCCTGGATGGTCTCCTTGTTTAAGTTGTGAATGCTGCCATAATCCTTGCCTTCAGTACATCTTTAGTGTTACAAGGACTTTTGTTGGTCTCACTCAGTTGCATCCCACACATAATAATTAAGGGGGATGCAGTCTGGTTAATTAGGTGGCCAGATGTTATGGGTTATGTGGTCATAGAAATTATCGGACAGCCACGGCTGGCTTCTCTGGCTTGTGTGGCATGGTTCATAGTCCTGTTGTCATACGTAGGGTCTTCCAGCAGCCACCCTCTTGACCCAGGGCAGCACTACCTCCTCCAGACAGAGTTGTTATCATGCCAGGCAAAATGCCGAGTATCATTTCATCTCTCTATACTCTCTTTACTCTTTCACTTGTTTCAGTCATTTGACTGTGGCCATGCTGGAGCACCACCTTTAGTCATGCAAATCAACCCCAGGACTTATTCTTTGCAAGGCTAGTAATTATTCTATCGGTCTCTTTTGCCAAACCACTAAGTTACTGGGACGTAAACACACCAGCATCGATTGTCAAACGATGTTGGAAGGACAAACATATACACACACATACAGACAGACACACACACACACACATGCACACACACACACACACACACACACACACATATACATACATATATACGACGGGCTTCTTTCAGTTTCCATCTACCAAATTGACTCACAAGGCCTTGGTCGGCCCGAGGCTATAGTAGAAGACACGTGCCCAATGTGCCACGCAGTGGGACCGAACCTGGACCCATGTGGTTCGTTAGCAAGCTACTTACCACACAGCCACACCAAATACTACTGAGGTTGACTTTGGTTTTCGTCCTTTCTGGGTCAATAAAATAAGTACCAGTTGAACATTGGGGCCGATGTATAGAATTAATTCTTCCCCTGAAATTGCTGGCCTCGTGCCAAAATATGAAACTAATTTATATATCAAACATTAGTTTGATAACAACAAAATCCAGCTTGATAATGACAAAATTATTTTGCTATATTCTGTATTATATAGGCGCAGGTGTGGCTGTGTGATAAGTAGCTTGCTTACCAACCACATGGTTCTGGGTTCAGTCCCACTGCTTGGCAGCTTAGGCAAGTGTCTTCTACTATAGCCTCGGGCCAACCAAAGCCTTGTGAGTGGATTTGGTAGACGGAAAAAGATAGAAGCCTGTCGTATATATGTATATATAATAATATATATATATATATATATATATATATATATATATAATATCTCAAGATTAATCAGCCGAAATTGCGAAGATGATCTGGTTCTTGACTGATGACTGAGAGCTTCGAAAGTCCCGTCTGTGTGTGTTTTTTTGTTGTCTTCAAAATGTTTCACGTTCTTGTCCCAGTTTGTGTTTTTTTAACGTTTACATATATATATATATATATATATATATGTATGTATGTGTGTGTATATGTTTGTGTGTCTGTGTTTGTCCCCGTAGCATCACTTGACAACCGATGGTGGTGTGTTTACGTCCCCATAACTTAGCGGTTCGGCAACAGAGACCGCTAGAATAAGTACTAGACTTCCAAAGAATAAATCTTGGAGTCGATTTGCCTGTCTAAAGGCGGTGCTCCAGCATGGCCGCAGTCAAATGACCGAAACAAGTAAAAGAGTAAAAGAGTAAAAGAGCATTATATTCGAGTTTAATTGAAAGAAAAACAGTGTAAAAGGTTTTCAGTAAGTTCAGATATTTGATCTTTAAACTTATCAAACAACTCCAAAGTTTAATCTCATTTAACAATAATATGCCAAGTTGCACATATACTTATTCATCTTCCTGATGGGTTGCAGGACATCAATATTCCCTCTGGTGTTCCTCCCCTTTCTTCCAGTAACTCCTAGCGTCCCAATGTTCTACAAGAAAATTGAAATGATTTCAAGGAGCCAGTCAAAACATGTCTGTTATCAGATGAGTAGCTGAAGTCTTTATGCTTTCTTGATGAGGATAAGATTTTAGAAATATTTACGCACTGTTATTCGAGAATATTACGTTTTAAGAGGACAACAGATTGCTATTTTCACATAAACGTATTACTATTCTCAAACACTTCAACACTCACTAGGTATTAAAATATGTAACCTATATGATAACAAACCAGGGATATATGTACGTGTGTGTGTGTGTGTATGTGAATGTATGTGTGTGTGTTGTGTGTTGTGTGTGTGAGAACGTTTTCTAAACAAATTTATAAGCACTAAGTGTGTTGGTATTCTACATAAAATAAAGTAATTGCAATCTGTCTTCACAGCCATCCTGCATTTGAGAATTCCTTTATTTTCTGTAGAATACATGCACATACACACACACATGCACGCACGTATGCACACACACACACAGAGTTGTTCAGTGGAAGAATGCTCACCTCCCATGCGGGTGTCCCGTGTTCAATTCTCAGCTGACGCAAAGATTTTGTTTGGTTTTTGACCGATAGAATAAGTACTAGGCTTACAAAGAATAAGTTCTGGGGTCGATTTCCTTGACTAAAAGTGGTGCTCCAGCATGGCCGCAGTCAGATGGCTGAAACAAGGAAAAGAAAGTAAAATATATATATATATATATGACGAATGAGATTCTTAGATATATAAATATGTATGTGCTGTATGTGTTGTATGTGTACACATCTATTTGTCTATCTATCTATCTATCTATCTATCTATCTATCTATCTATCTATCTATCTATCTATCTATCTATCTGTGCTGTCTATTGCCCCTGTGCATCTGCCGCACACAAAAGCACAGGGGCAATAGACTGCACAGATAGATAGATAGATAGATAGATAGATAGATAGATAGATAGATAGATAGATAGATAGATAGATAGATAGATAGATAGACAAATAGACAAATAGATATGTACACATACATCACATACAGCACATACATATTTATATATCTAAGATTTTCATTCGTCATATGGAAGGGTTTGTAGATGTTGGAATCTAAGTTTAGTTAAGTACCAAGGAAGTTGATCTCAGCTATGTTCATAGCTACTGTAATTTTAAGACCGGTACTCGTTATTTTTTAAGCTTGGTACTTAAATGTACAGACAATTTGCCAACACACAATTTGCCAACACACAATTTGTCGATTGGACAATTGGTTGATTGGACAATAAGACAACATGTGGAAGCATCGATCATGGAGTTCATCAAAATGGAACAAGGAAGCAGAAAGCTTTTGTACAAAAGGTATGCCTTTGTTGCTGATAGAACCAGAAAATTGTCCAATCGGTCAATTGTCCGGTCTGTAAGTTGTCCATCGGCCTACTGTCTGTCGATGAATTGTCCTGTCTGCTGATACTTATGCTATTGATCTTTTTATTGAACCACAAAGTTACAGGTTCCTAACCACGGTAACACTGGTTTGTCAAATGATGGTGGGAGGAGACAAACACAAACACAAACACGCATGCACTCATATATATGTATATATATATATATTATATATATATATCTATATAAATATATATAATATATATATAATATATATATATATATATATATATATAATATATATAGATAAATATATATATATATAATTATATATATAATATATAATATATATATATATATATATAATATATATATATAATATAATATATATTAAATATATATATATAATATATATATATATATATATATATATAATTTATATATTATATATTAATATATATATATTATATATATATATATATATATAATATATATATATATATATATATATATATATATAATATATTATACATATATAAAGGCGGCGAGCTGGCAGACATGTTAGTGCGCTGGCGAAATGCCCTAGCAGTATTTCATCTGTCGTTACGTTCTGAGTTCAAATTCCGCCGAGGTCGACTTTGCCTTTCATCCTTTCAGGGTCGATAAATTAAGTACCAGTTTCGCACTGGGGTCGATGTAATTGACTTAATCCATTTGTCTGTCCTTGTTTGTCCCCTCTATGTTTAGCCCCTTGTGGGCAGTAAAGAAATATATATATATATGTGTATATGTGTGTGTGTGTGTGTATATATATATATATAATGCTGGATTTACTATTAAGCAGAATAAGCACGTGCTTAGGGCATCAAGGGAAGGAGGGGACACCACAGAAATAGTAAATGGTTTACAGCACAAAAGAAATCACTTTAAACTTGCTAAAATAATATTCGGGATGCCTTTATCTCTGCCACCATCACTACTGCCGTAGCCACCCCACCACCACTACCATCGCCATCCCCACCACAGTTGCACCCCCAGCATTGCCACCACCACCACTGCCACCACCACCATCACAGCAACAACACCATTATTACCACTATCACTACAGCTACCACTACCATCATCATCGCCACCCCTATCACCTCAACAATGATGATGATGAAGATGACAATGATGATGATGACAATGATAACAATGGTGGCAATGATGACGACAATGACGATGACCACCACCACTACCACGCCTACCCTATTTCTTAGATAGTTCTCTAAATGAACTCAAAGGAAGAGAATTTCTGCTGCCAGCTAAA
>NC_043011.1:45683236-45688236 GCF_006345805.1 Octopus sinensis
GGGGGACGTAAACACACCAGCATCGGTTGTCAAGCGATGTTGGGGGGACAAACACAGACACATGCACACACACACACGCACGCACACACATGTATATATATATATATATATACATATATGATGGGCTTATTTCAGTTTCCGTCTACCAAATCCACTCACAAGGCTTTGGTCGGCCCGAGGCTATAATAGAAGAAACTTGCCCAAGGTGCCACGCTGTGGGAGTGAACCTCTGTGTGTGTGTGTGTGTGTGTGTGTGTGTGTGTGTGTGTGTGTGTGTAGTAAAGTTAGGTTTCTATATTTTGGTATCTTTGTTTTATCTTCTACTAATTTATTCTCTGTTAGATAACACAAGGTGTATAATAACAATTGCGATCCCTCTGATATTTTCAGGTTGTATATGATATCTATAATATTATATTTGATATCTGTAGGTTCATATTGACGTCCTCAAGTTGTGTGTGATATCTTTAATTACTGTATAATATTCTTTTGTTCTTTAACAGTGTCAGTCATAGAACCATGGGCATATTGGAGCACTAGCTTCAGGGTTTTAATCAATTCAATTATATTTGCATCTTGTTCTACTTATTGACTTCAGAAATTGGAAAACCAAAGTCAACCAAAGTCAGCTGTGGCAGGATTGCAACCCTAAACATATTTTTTTCAAGGGTCTGTATTTATCAAGTTCTATATTATATTTTGGGGTTCTTCAAGTTCAGAGAAATGTCTTTAGATCTTTGGTGGTATTTTCAAATTCTGTATACCTACAAAATTTATGTACATACATACATACATAAATGCATACACACAGACATACATATGAAAGTTCATACATACATATAAGCATGCATGTATACATACATACATACATTCATGCATTTCATACAATCACACACACACACATATATGTATATATATATACATACATAAACAATGCATATATTTATGTGTGTGTAAGCACATATAAGCACAAATATGTGTGTGTATATATGAATATGTATATATGCATGGATGTATGCATGTATGTATGTGTGCATGATCTATATATCCATGTGTGTACATATGTCTATTTCTACATGCACTTATCATATATATATATATATATGTATATATATATATATATATATTATATATATATATATATATAATATTATATATATCATATAAATAATATATATATAATACCACTACATACAACCCCACACACAACACACATATATATATATATACATATATAATGCAATATATATGTGTGTCTGTATATATATATATATATATATATATACAGACACACACACATATGTTTGCATATATATGTATTTAATACAATATAATGTAATATAATTTAATATAATACAATATAATGTAACAAAAATGGAACTACAATAAAAGATTTGCCACTCAAAAATCTCAATAAAATGTGGGAGAAATAACAAAGCAACAAAAAAACTGACAAAAAGCAAAAATATAACACACACAACAATCATGACAACATTGCACAAAAGAAACATTAGCAACAATAACAATAACAATAAGAAAAATATGCATCAGTGCAAAATTACTGCACTGGCAATTTAAATTTTCATAAATGTATTCAAGGATAAATATTTCCATTCTCCACAAGAATTTGTAAATTTTTGGAGACAAAAAAAAACAACAACAAGCAACAATAAAATTAAGAGAAAAAAACAACAAAAAAAAACAATAAAAAATTGTAATAATCTTTACACATTTTTAGATTTTCTTTTGAAACCTTCTCTGTTGGTGCAACAAATATATACATTGTATTAATCTATTAGGTAAATAGTTTTGATGTAGCTATGTGGTAAGTAGCTTGTTTACCAGCCACATGGTTCCGGGTTCATTCCCACTGTGTGGCACCTTGGGCAAGTATCTTCTACTATGGTCTCGGGCCGACCAAAGCCTTGTGGGCGGATTTGGTAGACAGAAACTAAAAGAAGCCCGTTGTGTATATATGTATATGTATATATAAAGGGAAAGTTTACGAAAATAAACAAAAGACGAAGGCAGATGGTGTACAAACAAACAAATGTATTAGTATAGCGCTCAGGAATAGAAAAAGTCTTTCACGTTTCGAGCCTATGCTCTTCGACAGAAAGATACATAGAAAGAAACAAGGAGAGAACAAAAACTGCGTGTAGTAGCTAACAATCTATCATGGCATCTATCTATATGTATATATATATGTATGTGTGTGTATATGTTTGTCTCCCCAACATCGCTTGACAACCGATGCTGGTGTGTTTACATCCCCGTAACATAGCGGCTCAGCAAAAGAGTCCGATAGAAGTACTAGGCTTCCAAAGAATAAGTCCTGGGGTCGATTTGCTTGACTAAGGGCAGTGCTCCAGCATGGCCACAGTCAAATGACTGAAACAAGTAAAAGAGTAAAATCGTATAATTGTATATATATGTATGTATATATATATATATATATATATATATATATATATATATATATATATATATAGATACATATGTATGTATGTATGTATATATATATTATATATATATATATATAACACATATGTATGTATGTAGATATATATATATATATATATATATATACAATATGTATGTATGTGTATATATATTATGTATATATAGTAAGATATAAGTTAAAGGTTATTCAACCATCTAAGGGATAGATGTATCCATAGGCACTCCTAGTGTATTACCTCAGTATGTATGGTCCTCGTTATAAGGTATACAGTAGTAGGTAATTTAAAGGTAAAACCATGTTTTAATATATAGAGAGACGATAAGAAATAGAGCAATAATTAACAATGAGAAGTGGATCATTAGTGGTTTAAAGTCATTGTTTAATGTATATATATATATCTATGTCTCTCTCTCTCTCACTCAATCACTCTCTTTCTCTCCCTCCCCTCTCTTTCTCTCTCTCTCTATATATATGTATATATATTTGGTCATCCTGTAAATAATGTGGTATTTTCAATTGCATGAACTAAAAAGTCAGAGAGGGAGGGGATAAGCTACCTGCATCAACTTGCTATAAAAGCAGGTAATAATTTTACCTTGTTCTTATTTTTAGTGCAAGTTTGAAAGAGTGCAGGTTGATTTTAACAGCTATTTTTTCAAAGCTATAATGGAAGTGACAAAGGAGCATATTTGGCATATTTTGCTTAATCAGTTCAATAATGGCAACAATGCAATGGAAAGTGCAAGGAAAATTAATGTTGCATATGAGAACTGGATAATAAGTGTAAGCCAGTGTCAATGGTGGTTCCAGAAATTCTGATATTGGAGTCCAATATAGCCTTCATCATCATCATCATTGTTCGACCTTGGTCGAGACAATGGAATTTACTATGTTACGCCAGACTTCATGGTCCATCATAGCATTACGGAGGTCCTGTTGCTGGATGCCTGTATCCCTGGAGATTACATCAGGGTAGGAGAGTGTGCGCCCTCTGGTATTGCGAGTAGATGGCTTCCAGAGGAGAAGAGTAGAATTACTTCTTTTTCAGCTCTACAACAATGTCCAGCAAACTGGACTCCTCCTTTCACAAGAGATGACACAGGTGGTAGTTTCCATATATTTACATTTTGGTTGGATGGCGCTTCCACGAGAGATTTTGAGCTCTCATAAGGAGGCGAGTGTAGGTTCCATCCAACCGCCTCTCAAGCTTTTGCTCTTCACTGGATTCTGACAAACCATCACAGACAAGTGAATTTTGGAAGAGGGACCTTGTAAATCTACTAGATAGATGGAAGATCATTGTAGAAAATGAAGGAGAGTATATTTTAGATTAAAAAAGAATTTTGTTTATCTTAATTTTGAAAAATAAAAGAAGTATAAAAAAACCCACATTACTTATGGGATGATCCAATATATACCTATATGTGGTATTCTATTCCTCCCCTTCATCCTCATCAACATCATCATCATCAACATCAACATCAATATCATCATTTAACATCCACTTTCCATGCCAGCATGGAAAGTGGATGGTTTGACAGAATCCAGTGAACAGCAAGGCTACATTGGACTCCAATATCAGCTTTGTGTGTGTGTGCTCACATGTGTGAATATGTGTGTGCGTGTGCATATACAAATACATATATGTATACACAAACATATGTATATATATAATGTGTATGTAAATATGTATATATATATCGATATACACATATGCATATATATATATATACACACTCACATATACACGCACATCTACACATACATGTATGCATATATGTAAGTGCATATTAGTATGTGTACACAAATATATATCATCATATATCACACTCACTCACTGGCACTCTGTTGCTATGACGATGAGAGTTCCACTTGATCCAATTGACAGAACAGCCTGCTCTGAAATTCACATGCATGTGGCTGAGCACTCTACAGACATGTGTACCCTTAAACGTAGGTACAGGTTGATGGGTCTTCTTCTCAAATATGACATAATGCCAAAGCTTTAGTCATTGCCTCCATGAGGCACATATATACATACACACACACAGACATATACATACAAACATACATACATACATACATATACGCTACATACATACATACACTACATACATACGTACATACATACATACATACATACATACATACATATATACATACATACGTACATACATACATACACATACATACGTACATACATACATACATACTTACTTAATACTTACATACATATATATATATATATATATATATATATAATATATATACATGCATTCACATACACACAGGTTTTCCTTTTAAGTATTCTACTGAGTTGTTAAGGAGGAAAATGAGATAATAAAGAAGTCAGCACAAATAAAGAAAATATTTAATTACAAAATGAGAAAGTGAGAGAGTGAGAGAGAGAGAGAGAGAGAGAGAGAGAGAGAGAAAGATAGATAGACAGTCAGACAGAGGGAGATGGAGAATAAAAGAGAGAAGGAGAAATGTGAGGGAGAGATATTTGTACATGTATTGTACTCACCATTATAGT
>NC_043011.1:45690736-45693236 GCF_006345805.1 Octopus sinensis
TAGCATTGCTTGACAACCGATGCTGGTGTGTTTACGTCCCCGTAACTTAGCGGTTCGGCAAAAGAGACCGATAGAATAAGTACTGGGCTTACAAAGAATAAGTCCCGGGGTCGATTTGCTCGACTAAAGGCGGTGCTCCAGCATGGCCACAGTCAAATGACTGAAACAAGTAAAAGAGTAAAAGAGTGGTAGGGAGGTTGGTAGGTTTATATAAGCTGTCATTCAGATCGTCAACATACCACCACTCTCTCTGTTCTCTCTCTCTCTCTCTCTCTACGATTTCCTAGAGATGACACCCAAATCTCTCTCAATGTCACACGCTAACATTATATAAACGAGAGGACACACTGGATAAGATGGAAAAAATACACACACACACACACACGCACACGTGTATGTATTCCCTATAAGAGAACTTTCTGTTTTTCTCACCGTTGTTATTTTTTATACTTTTCTCCTGCCTCCCTATCTCTCTTTCATGACCTGATAATATCCCAGGAGAACCATGTCTCAGAGAAAACCAAAAGATTGTGCTGACAAGTACTGCCCACATCCTTAGAAAAACCCTATCAATTTAAATGTGTGTTGTATTACATGAAGATATTTCACTACTACCCTTGCTATTTCCCCTCCTAAAGCTTTCAGTCATACTGTAATATCTCTTAACCTTCACTCACCCTAGAACATGTGTGTCTTGGTGAGTGATTGTAACAATCATATAAATTAAAAGTAAATAATAATAACAAGAACAAGAAGAAGAACAACAACAGTAATAATTATAATAATCTATATAATAATCTGCTTGGAAGTGAGGTGAGGAGAAAGAGAGAAATATAAAATGCTTAGCAGAGGGACATTTTAAAATATAATATATTATAATGACTGCAAGTGAAATACATAGCAAAATAAAAATAAGAATGCAAATCTTTCTTTCTTTCTTAAATAGCTTCTCTTAATCTTTTTCATTCTGTGAAATTTCCACAAGTCCCATTAGTAATAATAATAATAATAATAATAATAATAATAATAATATAATAATAATAATATTATTAATATAATATTATTATGTGTCGGTGGCACATAAAATCACCCACTACACTCTCGGAGTGGTTGGCGTTAGGAAGGGCATCCAGCTGTAGAAACACTGCCAGATCTGACTGGCCTGGTGCAGCCTTCGGGCTTGCCAGACCCCAGTTGAACCGTCCAACCCATGCTAGCATGGAAAGCGGACGTTAAACGATGATGATGATGATGATGATGAATATTGGCTTCTCACTTGTAATGATGAAAAGTAAAGTCAAACTCAACAGAATTTGAACTCTGAATGTAAAAGACAGACGAAATATCACTAAACATTTCACCTGGCATGCTAACAGTTCTTTTCTACTCTAGGCACAAGGCCTGAAATTTTTGGGGAGGGGCCTAGTCGATTAGATCAACCCCAGTACGCAATTGGTACTTAATTTATCGACCCTGAAAGGATGAAAGGCAAAGTCGACCTCGATGGAATTTGAACTCAGAACGTAAAGGCAGACGAAATACCACTAAGCATTTCACCCGGTGTGCTAACGTTTCTTATTTCTTTATTGCCCACAAGGGGCTAAACATAAAGGGGACAAGGAAGGACAGACAAAGGGATTAAGTCGATTACATCGACCCCAATGCAAAACTGGTACTTAATTTATCGACCCTGAAAGGATGAAAGGCAAAGTCATCCTTGGCGGAATTTGAACTCAGAACATAAAGGCAGATGAAATACCTATTTCTTTACTACCCACAATGGGCTAAACACAGAGAGGACAAACAAGGACAAACAAACGGATTAATTCGATTATACCGCCCCCAGTGCATAACTGGTACTTATTTAATCGACCCCAAAAGGATGAAAGGTAAAGTCGACCTCGGCGGAATTTGAACTCAGAACATAAAGACAGACGAAATACCGCTAAACTTTTCACTCGGCGGGCTAACGTTTCTGCCAGCTCACCAAATGATAATAATAATGATAATGATAATAATAATAATAATAATAATAATAATAATAATAATAATAATAATAATAATAACGAGAAAGCAACCATACTCTGGGATATGCCGATACACACAGATAGAGAAATTAAGGCCAACAGACCAGATATAGTTGTCAGAGATCATGAAGAAAAAAAATGCTTTCTAATTGATGTATCAATACCGGCAGATGACAACGTGTCTCTAAAAGAAATGGAGAAACTCTCAAAATACAAAGACCTGGAAATAGAGGTAACCAGAATGTGGAATCTGAAAACAGAAACAATTCCTATCATAGTAGGTGCATTAGGCATGATAAAAAAATATTCAGACAAATACATAACAAAAACACCAGGACTTACAAACACATATAACATACAGAAAATTGCACTACTAGGCACTGCACACATCCTACGCAGAACACTTTCCATACAATAACCATCAGAGCATCACAACAAATCACAGCACATACCCAAGGCACACAGAGCTGCGC
>NC_043011.1:45698236-45715736 GCF_006345805.1 Octopus sinensis
AGGCACAAGGCCTAAAATTTTGGGGTGAGCAGGGGGTGGGTGGGTGGGTGGACTAGTCAATTTCTGACCCCAATGCATAACTGGTACTTATTTCATCAACCCTGAAATGATGGAAGGTCAAGTCGACTTCAATGGAATTTTAACTCAGAACGTGAAGATGGTCGAGTTACTGCTAAGCATTTCATCCAGCATGCTAACGATTCTGCCAGCTTGCTGCCAATAATAATAATAATAATAATAATAATAATAAGAATAATAATAATGATAATAATAATAATAATACATATTTTACCTGTGAATTTGCGTGTGTAATCTGGGAATGCATACAATGAGCTTCTCTGCCCTAGGTGTACGGAAAACACTTGGCAAGAAACGGAAGAAAATTTGAAGAAAGAAGGAAAAAAAAATAATAATAATAATAATGTGAACGATAATGATGGTGATGATTTTTTTTCTTTTTACTACCAGTGTGATGGATGAGGAAAACAATGACAGACAGACACAGAATCAAATAATCATAAAAATTATAAAGAGAAACCATGAAATAATAATACAAAACAGCTGCATAGAGATTTGATCCTTAGAACTTGATGGCAATAGTTCCGTAACTTACCAACTCAGCCATGACACCTCCCACTGAGCACTTTTCAATTAAAATACAGATTTAATGCTTCAACACTTGGCAAACATAGTAATAACAAAACTTCCTAGCAAGTAAAAATAAAATAATAATAACAACAATGAGAATAATGTAAATAAATATGATGACAATAATAATGATAATAATAATAATAATAGTAATAATAATATTAAAAATAAATAATAATAATAATAATAATAATAATAATAATAATAATAATAATAACTCTACCAATATAAGAAAAATAAAAAAAACATACAACTATGAAGGAAAACTTTACAGAAAACAAAACCAAGAACAATAAAAGGTAAAATCAGAAAAGAAAATCTGTATTGAATTATTGGAAAGATTATGTGGAGTGAGAGTGAGGGCAGAGTTGGTGGTGGTGGTGGTGGTGGTGGTGATGTAGGTGATGGTGATGGCAATAATGGCATGATGGTTGAGATGGTGGTGATAGTGGTGGTGGTGGTGGTGGTGGTGGTAGTGATGATTGTGATAGTGGTGGTGGTGATGTGGGTGAGGTGATGGCGATGATGGCATGATGGTTGAGTTGGTGGTGATAGTGGTGGTGGTGGTGATGGTATGATGGTTGAGATGGTGGTGATAGTGGTGGTGGTGGTGATGGCATGATGGTTGAGCCGGTGGTGATAGTGGTAGTGGTGGTGGTGGTGGTAATGGTCATGATGGTGGTGATAGTGATTGGTGGTGATGATAGTGGTGGTGGTGTTGATAGTAGAGGTGGTAGTGATAGTGGTGGTGGTGGTGTGGTGGTGCAGGAAAGTGGATTGGATAATTTCTCCAATGAAGTTGTGAACAACCAGTTTTCCAAGATCTCACTTTTAAACAAAGCTTTTTTAAGAATAATTAAGGAGAAAAAAATTATTGATTACGGTGGTGGGCAAGGAAGGAAGGGCTTGTCTTTGTTATTGAGTTGTTTCTATTACTCTTATTTATGCTAATGTGGTGTTAGTGTTAGTGCAGAAAGTGCTTCTGATGGTGATGATAGTGCCGTTGTAATAGTGATGGTGACTGTTTTGCTATTTGTGGTGGTCATGGTGTTTGTAGTGGTAGGGGTGCAGATTGTTGTGTTGCTATTGTGCAGTTCCTGGTCAACAATAATCAAGTAGTCCTATGACACACAGGTGATGAGATGAACTGTCAGGTACAATCAACTAATCTCTCTATATTGCGTTTTATGTTATTAGGCCACTGCCATTGTGAAAGGTCTGTCAAATCTGATTGGAGTGTAATTTAGAATGCTGAGGTATGTGGTGCATTGCTGTACTCAAGAAGACCTGTCTGTCACAACAGAATTGAGATCCTAAAACCAAGGTACCTCGTAAAAAGCATTGATATGGGTGCTACATAAAAGGCACAAGTGATGGTGCCATGTAAAAAGCACCCAGTACACTCTGCCAAGTGGTTGGCGTTAGGTAGGGTGGAACTTGGTGCAGCCCCTGACCTTGTCAGTCCCTGTCAAGCTGTCCAAACACCTCTGCCAGCATAGAAAATGGACATTAAATGTCACTGCTGCTATTGCTGCTGCTGCTGCTGATGATGATGATGATGAAGAGGTGGAGGAGGAGGTGGAGGATGATAACAAATGCTGTATCATCATCATCATCATCATTTAATGTCAATCTTTTATGCAGGAATGGGCTGGATGGTTCAACAGAGAACCAGTAAAGCTGAGCTCTAATGTTTGCTTTGACATAGTTTCAACAACTGGGTGCCTTTCCTAACACCACTTACTTTACAGAGTGTACTGGATGCATGTTTTGGTGGTACTGGCACTAGTGATATCTCCCGGTAACTCTCAATACATGATCCCTTGACTGAGATGGGGAAGGGGCATAGTAGGCGGTGAGCTGGCAGAAATGTTAGCACGCTGGGCGAAATGATTAGCGGTATTTCCTCTGCCATTACGTTCTGAGTTCAAATTCCGCCGAGGTCGACTTTCCCTTTCATCCTTTCGGGATTGATTAAATAAGTACCAGTTACGCACTAGGGTCGATATAATCGACTTAACTCGTTTGTCTGTCCTTGTTTGTCCCCTCTGTGTTTAGCCCCTTGTGGGTAGTAAAGAAATAGGTATTGAGGGAAGTGGCTTTATACCAAGTGTTAGGAGGCTAAAGTATGATAGAAGAATAGGAACAGGTGTGTTGCTGAAGAGGGAATCCATGGTTGAGGTGAAATGTCAAGGCTTGCCTTCTGTGTACAAGATGATGAATATAAGATAGAAAATGGACTGAGAAAATGGACAGAGGTTAGTTTATGAGAGTGTAAAAGGGAGAGATGGTTTGGGACATGGAGGTGAATCCAGTGAATGGTGACACAGGTGCAGAAGGAAGGTGAAGAGAAAATAGGAATGTGTTTGGGAGGAAGAGATATTAAGTTGCTATGCAAAAGTGGGGTGGAGGATGCCTGTATAACTAAGCCATTGCTAGATGAGAAATAGTAGGATGATGTGAACTGTAGGGAGAAGAGATGGCTGTACCATGATAGAGATGGGGCTCAGAGGTATGTAGAGTTGGAAATAGCCATGAACAAAGATGGGTAGGAGGGTATGAGAGGGTGTTCAGGGAAAAGGGGCATTCAGTGGAAAAGAAAGCTGTGAGGGATGATATTGAGAATGTGGAATGAGTAAAACAAGTGTTTCCAAGGAGAGGGATAACTGGTAACATAAAAAGGGAGATGTAATATGCGTAGTCTTACACTCATATTATTACAGCAGCTAAGAAAATAGTGCAGTAGTTAGAAGAGTAATAGAGAGGGTGGTGAGGAAGACTCGACAGGTATAGATTGGGTGCAGGTGCATAGAAGTAAGCAATAAGTTTTTATGACCTCATTTTCCTTTTCCTTTTTGAGGTGGAGAGATCTTCTCAAGCACAACAATTCGCTAATCTGGTCTTCTTTGTCCTGGGTTTCCCTTTGCCACACATTCCATCAACATTTAATAATTAGCACTTCTTTATGCAGGTGTCATCTATACACATCACATGACAATACCAACGCTACATCTGACATATCTAATTCCCAGTTTTTTTTTCTCAGCACACTTGCAGTTTGTCATTCATTATAAAATCTTTTACTTCCATAAAAGTGTTTTTAATGTCATTAATACTGTACTGCAGAATTCTTTGACTGTTTAATGTCATGTTTACATAATTTATTTTAGTGGATGAAGCATTCATTTTTAAGTGTATTCCGTGTTATGCCTTTGATGTTGGGAAGGAAGTTAACAGCAGTACTTCCTATTTGCATCTTGACTAGTGTTTTGTTGATATCATTGTTTTTCTTCCTGTAAATTCATGAATTTTTCCAGATTATTTATAAACCATGAAGTGTGAAGATATTTTGCAGACTTTGATGCAAAATTGTAACTTCTGTTATTCTTTGATGGTGTTTACAGGTGCTGAGAGAAGAAGTATTTCTGTGTCGAAACTTTATAGTTCAACTAGAATCCAAGCTGTGATCATCCTATCTTTTTTTCAAACATATCATATTTCGTAATAGTTTATACTAAACATTGAATCAGTTTTAAGATGGTAGTGTACTGTTGGAAGAAAATTTGCCATTTCTTTATTATTTCTTTATTATTTCATGGTAATGTTGGCATTGGTGTCGGTTCTATGATAGTGTTGGTGATGTTGGTAGTGGTGGTGTTGGTGTTGGTGGTGTTGGTGGTGTTGGTAGTGTTGGTAATGGTGTTGGTGTTGGTGGTGTTGGTAGTGGTGGTTTAGGTGGTGTTGGTAATGGTGGTGTTGGTAGTGGTGGTGTTGGTGGTTTTGGTAGTGGTGGTGCTGGTACTAATGGTGTTAGTATTGATAGTGGCAGTGGTGGTGATGCTGTTTTTTTTCTACTCTAGGCACAAGGCCTGAAATGTTGGGGAGAGGGGCTAGTTGATTAGATCGACCCCAGTATGCAACTGGTACTTAATTTATCAACCCCAAAAGGATGAAAGGCAAAGTTGACCTCAGCAGAATTTGAACACAGAACATAAAGACATACGAAATACCGCTAAGCATTTCATCCACTGTGTTAATGTTTTTGCCAGCTCACCAATACTGTGATAGTGTTCTTATGTATAGTAGTGTTGGTTCTTCTTCTTCATCTTCTTCTTCTTCTTCTTCTTCTTCTCCTCCTCCTCCTCCTCCCCTCCCCCTCCCCCTCCTTCTTCTTCTCCTCAGGTCATCCCAGGCAATCCTGTGCAATGTTTCAGTCAGTTCCCATCTTCATGAAATACTTTCTCATTTGCCATGACCATGAGGGATGTGGCTGACCAACATGAGCCTTCACTCTAGCTGGATCCTTACAGAGTAGGGCACAGTATACAGGATCCAATTCAGAAATTCAAGCCACAAAACCAAACAGTCTAAGCTGATGCTCCTGAATCTTTTATGTAACAGGACACATCCCAGTTTCAGAGTATAACTTGATTGGATATGAAATCTGACCAATGGAAGCCCATAATCCTGTGAAACATTCTGGTACCAAAAGAGTTCAGGTGGTCACTAAAGGCTTTGGCCAATGTCCAAGTTTCACAACTATAGAGCAGGATATAAAGGATGAGTGATCTGAAGACCTGAAGACTAGAAACTTTGTCCTCCTGCTCAGATATTGTGTCTAAATTAGAAATTAAATTAGAAACAATTATCGTTATTGTTTTTGGAATTTTGCATGGGGAGTTCAAATGACACCAGGATCGAATTTGCATTATATTCATGCGGGGGTCAATAAAGTAAAGTGCAAGTCGTGTATTAGCTTAAATTTAATTGTCTAACCCCATTCCTTAACATGCGTAGCCCTGTGCTGATGGTAACTACTACTACTACTACTACTACTACTACTATTACTACTACTACTACTACTACTGCTGCTGCTGCTGCTGCTGCTGCTGCAGCTGCTGCTGCAGCTGCTGCTACTACTATCACCACCACCACCACTACCACCGCGACCACTACTGCAGCTGCTGCTGCTACTACTACTACTACTACTACTACTACTACAGCTACTGGTACTACTGTTGCTGCTGTTGCTGCTGCTGCAACCACTATTACACCTACACACCCACCACCACCACCATCACCACCACTGCCACTGCCACCTCTACCATCATCACTGTCGTCACTGCTGCTGCTACTGCTACCATCATTGTTGCTTCCACCGCCACCACAACCATCACTGCCGCTGCCACCACCACCTGCTTCACCGCCACCACCACCATCACCACCGCAACTACCAACTATCATCAATTTTTTAATTGTTTTTTTTTTTTATATATATTATCTTATCTTACCTAAGGTAATCATTTACAATCAGCACGTGGCTTGTATTCTAAACAAAATGCCGTGCTGGGCTGCAAATGAATTGTAAAAGAACAGGTTTATTTCTTCTTTGAGTTCAGCCAAGACAACGTTAAGTTGTTTGAATTGATATGCCTACATGAGAAAAAGACACACATGCACCACACATACTTATACACACACTCAGGTATGGAGACATCATGCTATCAGAACCCAAAGCTATAAAAAGAACTTGAGTGTATCAATTAAGAACTTCGTACATTGCCAATGTATGTTTACTTTTGCTTTATATATATATATATATATGTATATATATGTATATCATCATCATCATCATCATCGTCATGTATATATGTATATGTATATATATATAAATGTGAATATATATATATATATATAGATAGATATAGATATATATATACATATATATACACACATATAAATACATACATATAAATATATATATATATGTATATCTTTATCTATCTATATATATATGTGTGTGTGTGTATGTGTGTATTATATATGTGTAAATATATATGTATATGTGTATATACATATATATATATAAATATATATATATATATTTATATATATGTATATATATATTTATATATATGTATATATTTATTTATATATATGTATATATATGTATATATATATATATAATATATGCATATAAATGTGTGTTTACACACACACATATATAAACATGTATATATTTGCATATATAAATATAGATGCATGAACAGATAAACTGATATATATATATATATATATGCATACACACATATGTACATGTCTATATATATATATTATATATATATCTATATATATATGTATATATCTATATATCTATATATATATCTGAGTGTGTTTGTGTGTGTGAATATACGTGTATTTTTATGCTATTTATTTATAAACTATGTGCAGTGTTTATCGTTTATTTAAACTTAACTATTTTTCTATCAACTCAAGTTTCATACTATGGAGATCTTGAGATCTGATGCTCTCTGTGGAAGGAAACTTGAGTCGATAGAAAAATAGTTATGTTTAAATGAACGATGTACTCCACAGATAGTTTGCTAACTATAATGTTTGAATGTTCTTATATATGTAGCATATAATATATCTCTATCTATCTATCTATCTATCTATCTATCTATCTATCTATCTATCTATCTATCTATCTAACACACACACACACACATATACTTATAAATATATTATATATATCAGTGCAGGAGTGGCTGCGTGGTAACTGAAAGAAACTGAAAGAAGCCCATCGTATATATATATATATATATATATATATACTTTATTTAAAGCAGCAGAAAATTCAACAAAACCTGTTACTCTGAGTTTCACGTTGCCATTCATGGACAGTTTTTGCTAGAAAAAACTGTCTGATGAACAGCAACGTGAAACTCAGAGTAACAGGTTTTGTTGAATTTTCTGCTGCTTTAAATAAAGCATATTACTCTACCACAGGTATTTGAGTACTCTTTTTTCCACCTTGTTTCACATTTATGTGTTTACTCCGGTATATATATATATATATATATATATATATGTATGTATGTATGTGTGTGTATATGTTTGTGTGTCTGTGTTTGTACCCCAACATCACTTGACCACCGATGCTGGTGTGTTTACATCCCTGTAACTTAGCGATTTGGCAAAAGAGACCAAAATAATAAGTACTAGCCTTACAAATAATACAAGTCCAGGGGTCGGCTTGCTTGACTAAAGGTGGTGCTCCAGATGACCGAAACAAGTAAAAGAGTAAAGAGTATATATATATAAATTGAGAGAGACAGATAGATGGTAGCTAGATCGATAGATAAATAGATGTGCATATACATATAAGTGCATGCATGATGCATACATACATACATATATGTGCACGTGTACAAATTTACATATATATAGGTGCAGGAGTGGCTGTGTGGTAAGTAGCTTGCTAACCATCCACATGGTTCTGGGTTCAGTCCCACTGCGTGGCATCTTGGGCAAGTGTCTTCTGCTATAGCCCCGGGCTGACCAATGCCTTGTGAGTGGATTTGGTAGACGGAAACTGAAAGAAGCCTGTCGTATATATGTATATATATGTATATGTGTGTGTGTTTGTGTGTCTGTGTTTGTCTCCCTAGCATTGCTTGACAACTGATGCTGGTGTGTTTACATCCCTGTCACTTAGCGATTCGGCAAAAGAGACCGATAGAATAAGTACTGGGCTTACAAAGAATAAGCCCAGGGGTCGATTTGCTCAACTAAAGGTGGTGCTCCAGCATGGCCGCAGTCAAATATCTGAAACAAGTAAAAGAGTATATGTATATATATATGTTTGTGTGTGTGTGTGTATGATGAAAATATTCAAAGTGAAAAGAAGGAGAAATAGAAGAGGAACTGCCTTCTATGCATCTACATATACATACAAAGCATGCTTTAAGTTTCAAGTATTGTTTAAAGTCCAATTATCTCAAATTTCCTGGCATTAAGGCATAGGTGAATACTATATCCCCTGGATAGAGCACCTACCTAAGTATTGTAACTCCCCTAAATAATCTGCTACTTCTGCTAGCTTACTGCCACACCCCATACTACATCAAGATGAATTACATGTATTTGACTGTTACTTACATACATAAGCATATGTATGTATTCTCTTCTGTTTTTAATTATTCAAATTCTTCCTCTATGCAAGGAACTGGTTTCTAACAAAGATATAAAACTCTATCATTGGAATTATGATCTGGATAAAGAAGCTGGAGATTTTGAAGCAGTTATCCATAGTTCTCTCTTATCACTCTTTGATTTTCAAACAAGTATTCACATCAGCAGGACAGTTGACCTCTATGATGGTACATACCTTCACTGTAATGACAAAGTTATGACTCATCTTTAAAAACCAGAATAAGCTCTACCTACATGTGATGAATACTCCTTTGGCCCTCATTGGCAAATCCTAGCACACACACAACTGTTCTTGTGTCAAAATTTGAAACCAATATAAAAAGATTAGGAACACATGGAAGTGGGAAACTCAGGAACATGTGGGATAAAGTACTGAAGAATGGCTTCAGTACGCTGAACCTTTCAGGTGAGATGACAAAGGGCTGAGATGGCGGGTGCCTTCTTGTAATAAAGAAGACCTGTACTCTGAAGCAGAAGCGTTAAGACAAGCCCCTTGGGTGGTGTACACTGCTCATGGCAGCGCTACATAAAAGTGCCCATGCAGGGCCATGCAAAAGCACCCATATTGTGCCACGTTAAAGCACCTAGAGCAATCTGTAAAGTGGTTGGCATTAGGAAGGGCATCCAGCCATAGAAACTATGCCAATTCAGACAGGAGTCTGGTGCAGCTCTCTAGTTTCCCAGCTCTGGTCAAACCATCCAGCCCATGCCAGTTTGGACAACAGACTTTAAATAATGACGATGATGATGATGATGATGATGATGATGATGATGATGATGATGATGATGGTGATGATTTATGTATTTATAGATATATATGTGTGTGTATGTGTATACATATATATCATATATATATTTATAGATATAATACAAACTGATGCTGGCTTAACTGGCCGAAACTTCGAAATCACTGTCGAAAACATTCTTCTATGAGAATAATAAATCTGTACTCTACAAAAGTATAGATTAACCTTTCAGATTAATGTAAAATTGTTTATATTAATACTAAAAACAAAAGCAAACATTAATATACATATATGTGTGTGTGTGCGTGTGTATACATATATATATACATATATATGTGACTGTGTGTGTATATAGTGTATATATATGTATATATATACATATATATGTGTGTGTATGTATACATATATACATATATATATACATACATACATATACATACATATATATATATAGATATATATATATATATTATAATATATATATGTCACTGTGTATGTGTATATATACACATATATACAAATTATAAGTGCATATATATATATATATATATATTTGCACTTATAATGTTCATGTTATCCGCACCAGACCACATACAATTACACATATACTCTCTCACACACACACAGGTTTGTGAAGAGAATTGGTCTAAAGATGAACTGTCTGAATCTCACGTTTGAGATGATCTATTAGTTTAGTGTATTGGGAGTGACAATGTGTGTGTGTATGTGTACATATGCATGTGTACACTGGTACACACATACATGTGCATGTGATATGCAGTGCTATTACCATACATTATGATTGCTTAGCTTTGATAGCTTAACATGAGTGTGTATATATGTATGTGTATATATATATCTATACATTGGTGTGTGTGTATATACACATATACATCTACATATATGTGTATGTATATATATATATGTATAAACTTTAGTTGATTAGGAACTGTCCTCACCCTGACACTATATACATGTATATATATCTATTTGCATATATATGTATATATTTATATATATGTATATATGTATACATATATATATATATATACATATATATAGTATATATATATATATATATATATATATATATATATCATCATCATCATCATCATCGTTAACGTCCGTTCTCCATGCTAGCATGGGTTGGACGGTTCGACCGGGGTTCTGGGAAGCCAGAAGGCTGCACCAGGCTCCAGTCTAATCTGGCAATGTTTCCTACAGCTGGATGCCCTTCCTAACACCAACCACTCCGTGAGTGTAGTGGGTGCTTTTTACGTGCCACCTGCACGGTGCCAGGCGGGGCTGGCAACGGCCACGGTCAGATTGGTGTATTTTATGTGCCACCGGCACGGAAGCCATATATATATATATATATGTATTGCATATATATGTATATAATTATATATATGTATATGTGTGTATATGGATGGAAGCACTCCGTCGGTTACGACGATGAGGGTTCCAGTTGATCCGAATCAACGGAACAGCCTGCTCGTGAAATTAACGTGTAAGTTAATGAGCACTCCACAAACACGTGCACCCTTAACGTAGTTCTCGGGGATATTCAGCGTGACACAGAGAGTGACAAGGCCGGCCCCTTGAAATTCAGGTACAACAGAAACAGGAAGTAAGAGTGAGAGAAAGTTGTGGTGAAAGAGTACAGCAGGGATCACCACCATCCCCGCCGGAGCCTTGTGGAGCTTTAGGTGTTTTCGCTCAATAAACACTCACAACACCCGGTCTGGGAATCGAAACCGCGATCCTATGACCGCGAGTCCGCTGCCCTAACCACTGGGCCATTGCGCCTCCCATGTGTGTGTATATATATATATATATATATAATATATATATATATATATATATATATACATACATACATACATATATATATACATAATACATACACACACACACACCCATATATATATATGGGTGTGTGTGTGTACTGATAATTATATAGACAAAAACTACCAGTGCACACACACACACACACATATGTGTATGTTTTACTTTGCATTTGCCTATCACTCTACATGTGTGTGTGTGTATGTGCTTGTGTCTTTTTTACATATGTGTATGTATGTTCTGTGTTTGCTGATCCCATTGTCTCTTAAACTTCTGGAGTGTTGATTAATGAGTATCTCTTTTAATTACGACTTCCTAATAGGATTGTTTTGTGTAAGGGTAATGTCAGGGTGAGGACAGTTCCTAATCAACCAAAATTTACCTCTTAGTTGTAGAAAGAATGCAAACACCTTGTACAGTTCTGTATTTCTGAGAATAGGAATTTTTATATGATGTATTCGTCAGAGGGATGTCTTCATCTCGGTTGTTGCTTTTTCACTACATTTCTGCTGGGTACATTCCAGTTTTCTGCAGGTGTCTTGTAATTCATCTTAGTATCTTACCAGGTATTGAACTCAGACCTTTCAGTGCATGAATTTTTATGATGTTTTCACTCGTTTGGTGAGGTGGACAGTCATCCTGAATGAGGTTGGTCTTCAAGTAACAAGTGACCATTCCTAAAGTGTGGCAATCACTCATAAGCTTGTGTTTTGCTCATGGCAGCATCCTTGTATGCTGTTTGAAGCATGACAACTGTTTCAGCTGCTTTTCCCCCAGCAGAAAACAACATTTTGTGGAAGCACACTATTCTTTTGATTCAGCCATTGCAAAAATTGCCGAACAGGGGAGAAGCACTGCAAAGCAAAGATGCATCACATGACAGTACAACCTAATATGATGCTGCCAGTCAACAGACTGAAGCCTGAGGGTCACATAAAGTAACTTCTAGTGGTAGAAGCCTGAACGACAATGGGTTTGTCCCACAGAGAATGTTTCCTGTTACTTTTGGGTACCCGCCTCATACATAAACAGTTCAGCTTTTGATATTCAATGTGTCTCTACTATGAAAGCTTTATTCACACAGCTACATATTAATTCTTCATTGTCAGATATGTATTCAAAAGCTAAGGTTACTCTCTTTTACTTTTACTTGTTTCAGTCATTGGACTGTGGCCATGTTGGAGCACCGCCTTTTGTCGAGCAAATCAACACCAGGACTTATTCTTTGTAGCTTAGTACTTATTCTATCGGTCTCTTTTGTCGAACCCCTAAGTCATGGGGACATAAACACACCAGCATCGGTCGTCAAGCAATGTTGGGGGGGGACAATCATAGACACACACACACACATGTGCACATATATACATATATATGATGAGCTTCTTTCAGTTTCCGTCTAACAAATCCACTCACAAGGCTTTGGTCAGTCCGAGGCTATAGTAGAAGACACTTGCCTAAGGTGCCACGCAGTGGGACTGAACCCGGAACCATGTGGTTTGTAAGCAAGCTACTTACCACACAGCCACATTTGTTATAAATTTCTTTATATTTTCTGGTTCAATGAGATTTTCAGGGCCCTAAGTGACTGCCTTGTTTGTCTAATGCATTGCATTGACCTTGTCAAGCCTGCTTTGATCATACACTGAAGTGTTCACAAGTAGGTTGATTGATTAAGTGTCTGAATGGTCCAGTCAGTAGCTGGCTGACTAAGCCATTTGTTAGGTGGCTGGGTACAGCCAGTGGATATCTTTATAACAACTGCTATTATGGATCTTATTCAGGGTAGTGAGCTGGCAGAGTTGTTAGCACGCCAGGCAAAATACTTAGCGGCAATTCATATAACTTCATGTCCTGAGATCAAATTCCACCAAGGCTGACTTTGTTTCTCGTCCATTTAGGGTTGATTAGGGTGTCAGCATCATGATCGTAAGATTGTGGTTTCGATTCCTGGACCGGATGACGCATTGTGTTCTTGAGCAAAACACTTCATTTCACATTGCTCCAGTCCACTCAGCTGGCAAAAATGAGTAACGCTGCGATGGACTGGCATCCCATCCAGCTGGGGAACACATACACCACAGAAACCGGGAAACCGAGCCCATGAGCCTAGCTAGGTTTTAAAAGGGCACATTTATTTATTTATTATAATTGACTTAACAACCTCCCCTGAAATTACTGGCTCTATGCCAAAATTTGAAACCATTATTAAGGGTCTTATTAAACCAAGTGTACTAATTTGCATATTTATATTTATATTATAGGTGCATGCGAGGGGTTAAATATATAAACATACATAAGCATATGTATGTATTCTCTTCTGTTTTTAATTATTAAAATTCTTCCTCTATGCAAGGAACTGGTTTCTAACAAAGATATAAAACTCCATCATTGGAATTATAATCTGGATATAGAAGCTGGAGATTTTGAAGCAGTTACCCATAGTTCTCTCTTTTACTCTTTACTCTTTTACTTGTTTCAGTCATTTGACTGTGGCCATGCTGGAGCACCACCTTTAGTCGAGCAAATCGACCCATGGACTTATTCTTTGTAAGCCTAGTACCTATTCTATCGATCGCTTTTGCTGAACCACTAAGTTACAGGGACATAAACACATCAGTATCGGTTGTCAAGCGATGTTGGTGGGGACAAACACAGACACACAAACATATACACACACATGTATACATATATATGATGTGCTTCTTTCAGTTTCCGTCTACCAAATCCACTCACAGGGCTTTGGTCAGCCCGAGGCTATAGTAGAAGACACTTGCCCATGGTGCTATGCAGTGGGACTGAACCCGGAACCATGTGGTTGGTAAGCAAGCTACTTACCACACAGCCACTCCTACGCCTGCATAGGTATCCTCTTTCTCTTTGATTTTCAAAGAGAAAGAGGATAACACATCAGCATCAACAGGACAGTTGACCTCTATGATGGTACATACCTTTTCTTGTCTATTCCAAGCAACAATATCCAGTCTGTTATGTTTACACTTAGATAGATGTTTTGATAGGAATGCTCTACCAGTACTCTTTGTTTTGATGTTTGTGTATGTATTCATTAACAGGGAGATTCTCTATATGAATGTATTTATGTATGAGGGTCATTATGCCAATATTAACACATGCGCTGGTTCAATTCCACTCTTTTATTATTAGACAATTGGTTAAGTATCTGACTAACTAATTGATAGCTTGTTTAATTTGTTAGAAAGTAAGTTGCTTGTTCTTTTTTTTTTTTTTGCAAAGCTGTTTTGTTGCTATTTGCAAATCTTTTCAGTGACTTTTCTTCTTTAACCCTTTAGCATATAAACTAGCCATATCCGGCCAAAATATTCTACCTGTTTTATGTCCAAGCTGGCCAAATCTAACCACTCACACCTACCCTACAATGTCATTCTAAAAATAAACAATCACATCGTCAAGCACTTGAGACTCCAAAATAATTCATGATTAATTCAAAACAATGTGAATTAATAAGCATTACGTTTGACAGAGTAATCTGAATGCTAAAGGGTTAACAAAGCAGAACTGTTGGGTGGTTATCTTGACTTTTATCATTGTTTTTATTAAAACCCATAGATGTGATGAAGCAATCTTCTTGTCAAATGTAATCCAGCCATGACACTTCTCCCTCCTATTCTTTTACAAAGACAATAGACTCTGCTTGCGAAGACCTGTTGAGGCAAGTAAAATCGAAATCGAACCAAATTTGACGACTGGCACCCATGCCAACCTCCCTTCATTGGACACGAAACTCTGCTTGCGAAGACCTGTTGGGGCAAGTAAAATCGAAATTGAACCAAATTCGATGACTGGCTCCCGTGCCAGTGGAGCGCTAACAGCTCCTTCTAAGCGGGATCACTGCCAGAGCAGCTGTCTGGCTTCCGTGCCGGTGGCACATAAAAAGCACCACTTGAGCGTGATCGTTACCAGTGTTGCCTTACTGGCACTTGTGCTGGTGGCACGTGAACAAAACATTTGAGCGAGGTCGTTGCCAGTGCTGCTGGACTGACTCTTGTGTAGGTGGCACATAAAAAACACCATTTTGAGTGTGGCTGTTGCCAGTATCACCTGACTGGCCCTCATGCCGGTGACACGTACAAGCACCTACTACACTCTCGGAGTGGTTGGTGTTAGGAAGGGCCTCCAGCTGTAGAAACTCTGCCAGATCAGACTGGAGCCTGGCGCAGCCATCTGGTTCACCAGTCCTCAGTCAAATCGTCCAACCCATGCTAGCGTGGAAAGCAGACATTAAATGATGATGATGAATAGTATGAGATTCAGGAGATATATAGTGACTGCTTTAATGGTTTTGCAAAGACAGCATCATAGACTGTGATATTTTGAGCTGACAACACAGATGGACATAACTAAATACCATCAGCCATTTGCCTACTGCTCCATCAATTTTATCATTTTACTATATGTTTCGTCTTGTATTTCTTCACTTCTTAACTTTGTTTTAGCCATCAGCTGAGGCCAGCTGGAGCACTGCCATTTCCATGTACATCTGTTTGAGTGTGTTGTATGAATATATAAAGAAAATACCAAAAGTTAGCATGTTCCTGTTATTAAACTCTGCCAAACCATGATATAACATATTTCGTTGCCAAATATGGATTATATTATCATTAACGTTGTAATTAATAACATATTAATAATACTTATTATTACATTCATTTGTTTGTTAGTTTATGTAATTTTGATTGATTTCAATAGAGATTTTCTCCCCTAAATATTTTGTTAATTATCAATTCATATAAATACATTGTATTAAATTGTTCACTTCCTGTAGAAGAATTAATGTCAATTGCATGTATTTATGAAGGTTAATAGCACACACAAACAGAAATCTATGAATCATACACATATACATATACTATATATGTGTATATATATATATATATATATATATATATATATATATATATATATATAATATATATATAAAAGAGGGAGAGAGAGAGAGAGAGGAGAAGAGGAGAAGAGATCAGATATTGATAGAAAGGTAGATATAAAGCTATCTGTCTGACTGCTGTCTGTTTGTGTGTTGGTCTATCTATTTATCAATCTATTCAGCTATCTGTGTCAATGTATATATTTATAACACACACACACACACACACACACACACACACACACACACACACCATATCACACATATATATATGTATATACAATATAAATAATGTATATATATTTATATAATGTATATGTATGTGTGTGTGTATGTGTGTATACACACACACACACACACACACACATATACACATGTATGTATATATGTATCATATATATATGATATGTATGTATTATGTATCAAATATATATGTGTGGTTGGTGTTGGTGTGTGTGTGCGTGTTGTATATAAATTCATACATATACATATATCTATATACTAGTATATTATTGTGTATATATATAATATATATATATATATATATATATCATATATATATGTAGATAAAAGGGAGAAATATTATATACATATATATATATATAGAGAAGAGAGAGAGAGAGAAAGAGATAGATAGATAGATAAATAGATAGAGCTTGCATACAACACACATTTACACATGCACACACACAAGTAGACACGTACATTTGTAAATATATAAAGTTGTTAATGCCATCAGTTAGTCAAGTGTGGAAGAATTTTCTATGTTCTGTAATATTTAATATCACTAATGGCCCCTTGAGGACCCTGTTTTGTGCATGAGTGTGTATATGTGTTTGTATCTATGAATATATTTCTGCTTGTGTGTGTGTGTGTGTCTGTGCGTGTATGCAGCAATAGGGTTGGGATATATTAAATATACATGTGGAAAATATCAGAGTAGGTTATCTGTGTTGCTGTTATTGATTCATCAACCTGATGGTTGATGATCGCTTTAATCAAGAAGGTACCGGAATGGCATGGGCATCGAAGAAGGGGGCTCGGTTCTTGTAAAGAGAGAGAGAGAGAAAGAAAGACAGAGAGAATGAAAGAGAGAGAGAGAGAGAGAAGAGAGAAGAGAGGTGTGTGGTGTTGTGTCCCTGCTCCCTTGAGGAAATAAATGAGAAGTGAGAGAGAAAGGGGATTGGGAGACAGAGAGATTGCGAAAAGGTGCAAATGGAGAGTATGTGGTGTTTGTGCTTGTTAGTGTATTTACAATGTGTGTGTGTGTGTGTATATCGGTGTATTAGTGTGTGTAAATGTGTGTATGTATACAAGTATAAATGTATATATGTCAATCTATCTATATCTATCTATCTAT
>NC_043011.1:45718236-45732098 GCF_006345805.1 Octopus sinensis
ATACATATATATAAAAAAATTTTTTTAAGAATGAGATAAAAAAACCAAGGCTGTGAAGATTTTAGAACATTTATAAATAGAAGGTCTTACAGCTGTTTCCAGGATATTTATTATATCCCTTCATCAGAGACAGTGTGAGAAAATGGTTAAGCCATAGTTAATTTAGATAAGATATGAAATAGAGAGTGAAGTGGAGGAATGAAAATAGACGTGAGATATGCAGGGATATTGCAAATAAGATTCCAATACCTTATGAGTAAAATCCAATAGTATCTAAAATTGGTAACCAATTTTAGATACTATTGGATTTTACTCTGAACTTTGCCCAAGCTATTCTTACTCTAGCAGTTACACTTTCAGCACACCCGCCCCCGCTGCTGACTTGGTCATATATATATATATATATATATATATGTATATATATATATCACGTGATCACGTTGCTACACATCGCTGGTCACAATGCGTTCGCATTGTTTTTAGCTTTTAATGACGCCACCCCGCTGACTAAGCTCGCAGGCCATCAGAAGAAAGAGTGAGAGAAAGAGTGGTGAAAGAGTACAGCAGGGATCACCACCCCCTGCCGGAGGTGTTTTTGCTCAATAAACACACACAACGCCCGGTCTGGGAATCGAAACCGCGATCCTACGACCGCGAGTCCGCTGTCCTAACCACTGGGCCATTGCGCCTCCACATATATATATATATATATATACTCAAAGAAATTCCAACTTTGATTTTTACGTTTATTTAGAATCTTATAATAATATAAGATAATATAATATAATGAAATGATAGAACATTAAATGTCCATTCTGATTCTGATTGAACGAACACTTTCATGCAATAAACTATAATGCATGAAAGTACTAGTTCAATCAGAACAGACATTTAATATTCCATCATTTCATTATATCATATTAATTATATTATTATAAGATTGTAAATAAAATGTGAAAATTAAAGTTGGAATTTCTTTGAGTAATATATATATATATATATATATATATATGTATGCACACATACATATATATTTACATATCTATCTATCTATCTATCTATCTATCTATCTATCTATCTATCTATCTATCTATCTATCTATCTATCTATCTATCTATCTATCTATCTCATATATATAAGAAATTAAAGAAGGAAAATTCACACACTTTACATAGTTTTAATATAATTTTTAATATATCTTGTATTGTGTTTGTTGACCGGTTTCGCTTTCACTAATCATGACATTAAAATTTTCTGAAGAAAATTTATTCATCAAAAAGTAAAGAACAAGTCTAAATATGCATGCTTTACAAACTTTGATCTCTATACATATTTTAATTCATGATTACATACCCATCACCTTAAATATTTCTCCCCACTACTTAGTTTTTAAATTTTTGTGTATCATCATCATCATCATTCATCATCATCGTTTAACGTCCGCTTTCATGCTAGCATGGGTTGGACGGTTCAACTGGGGTCTGGGGAGCCCGAAGGCTGCACCAGGCCAGTCAGATCTGGCAGGTTTCTACAGCTGGATGCCCTTCCTAACGCCAACCACTCCGAGAGTGTAGTGGGTGATTTTATGTGCCCACCGGACAAGGTGCCAGACGAGGCTGGTGAACGGCCACGCTCGGATGGTGTTTTTTTATGTGCCACCGACACAGATGCCAGATGAGGCTGGTGAACGGCCACGCTTGGATGGTGTTATATATATATTTATATATATATATATATGTATGTATATATATATATATACCCCACCTACCTAAAAATGAACAATTATCTCCCCTGTCCACAATAATAACGATAACCAATTACACACCCTTAGATTTTTCTACTTGTTGAATCATTCATTCATAAACTCCACACACAACATGGACAAAAATATTTTTCTTAACAAAATACGTATTTAAATAAATTTTAATGTAATGATTAGTGAAAGTGAAACCGGTCAACAAACACAATACAACTTGTATACATAAGATAAAGTTGATCATGGTATGATTTGCCACAAACTGTGCAATCTTGGCACAGCTGGAAAACCTGGAGAATGCTTATATGACTTTCTGAAACATAGAAGTCAGGCACTGGTAGTCAATGGAGCCACCTGAAAGGAAACACAAATAGTGAGTGGTGTTCGACAGGGCACTGTCTTGGGACTGCTGCTTTTCATAGTGGCCCTCTCAGATATGCCCTTAGCTGCCCAGATAGCAACCCTTGCTAGCTATGCAGATGATACAAAAGTCTCGCAGAAAATACAAAATTCTAGTGATGTGGCATGCCTGCAGCAGGAGTTGGATGCAATTTACAGAAGGGCTGAGGACAATAATATGCAGTTTAATGCTGGAAAATTCCAAGCCTTGTGCTACCAGCACCCAAAACTGAACAAAATCTTACAGGGCACACTGGCCCACGGGGGATTACAATTGCAGAATTTAAATTAGTGCGTTTCCTGGGTATCGACATGAGTGATGATACTTCTTTCCAAGTGCAAATTACCAAGATAGCAACAAAATGCAGATGGCTGGCTGGATCCTGAGAATCTTTAGAACCAGTGAGAAGGAAACCATGAGGGTCCTCTGGAGGACATTCTTCCTCAGCCACCTGGACTGCTGCTCCCAACTGTAGTCACTCCACAGTATAAAATTGAAGCAATCCAGCAAAGCTTCAGAAAGAAGGTTGTCTCATTGCAACAACTCAGTTACTGAGAAAGGCTGAAACAGCTAAGACTCTACTCCCTAGAGTGAAGGCAGGAGAGATATGCAATAATATATATCTGAAAAATCCTGGAAGGGATTGTACAGTTTTTGGCATTGAAAGCTACAAAAATGCCAGAATCTGTTGCCACTGTAATCCCACAAAATGCCTTCACACTTCAGGACCAGTTACTGCAACAGCCTGGGTTTCAAGGGCCCACAGCATTTTAATATTCTCCCAAAGAGCCTGAGGGACCTACACAAAGTAGATGTAGATGTTTTCAAAATGAAACAGGGTCTCTTCCTGTTGAGAGTCCCAGATGAACCTACTTCGTGACAGGAGGCGCAAATGAAGTCAGCAACATCAAACTCCCTTATTGACCAAATACCAGATATCAGAGAAGGCTCTCAATAATAACTGTAGCAAAACAGCGGTACCATGGCGACAGCTTTGAGCTGAAACCAATTAAGGAATAAAATAATACACACACACACACACACACCACACACCATACACACACATATACACATGGATATATATGTATATACATATTTATAACAACTTCTATCAATTACAAGAAAAAAAAGCTTCAGTGTATAATCAACATACGCTGTAATTAGTGTGTGTGTGTTTGTATATATATAAATATAAAATGTGACATTGTGTTCTTCACATAAGTGTGAGCATGTGTATGTGAATGTGTACCCATGCATTTAAGCCATTTAACCAGGGAAGTAATGCAGATGCTGTGTGTGGAATGTGCTTTAGTTTCATGTAGATGGATTAAGTGATGCTGATGAGGATAATGTGTAAAGCATGTTTCGTAAAGATGAGTTGTGTTGTGACATGTTTGATGGTCTATGACAAATGCAGAACAAACATCACGTAGAGAACGAAATCACTTATTACATGTAGTTATGTTTTTTTTTATTTGTGAGCTGTCTTCTCTGCGAGTGCGTGTTGGTGTGTGTGTATATATGTTTGTGCGTGTGTGTGTATGTATGTGCTTGTATGTGTGTGTGTATGTGTGCGTGTATATAGGTGTATATGTATATCATCATCATCAGTGTGTATATATGTGTATATGTATATATGTGTGTAGTATATGTGTGTATATATATATATTGTATATATACATATATATATACACCTGTGTCGGTGGCACATAAAAAACACCATCCGAGCGTGGCCGTTTGCCAGCCTCGTCTGGCACCTGTGTCGGTGGCACATAAAATCACCCACTACACTCTCGGAGTGGTTGGCGTTAGGAAGGGCATCCAGCTGTAGAAACACTGCCAGATCTGACTGGACTGATGCAGCTTTCGGGCTCCCCAGACCCCAGTTGAAGCGTCCAACCCATGCTAGCATGGAAAGCGGACGTTAAATGATGATGATGATGATGATGATATATATCTATACAATATGTTACATTACTCGGTAGTCAAGATAAACTCTGAGTTTTTCAGATGCCGAAGTGGAAATCCACAACACCATCTCTCGGTTATCTGGCTATTTGAAAACGTTATGAAAAAATACCGTTAAAAATGAAGGGAAATTACTCTGTTATAACTCTGCTTTGCCTGCGTACTTATACATCGCTCGCATTTTTCGTCATAAAAGTTATATAAAATACATAAAAATATATAAAAATATATAAAAATATATAAAATCTCTCTTGGGACATACACAGAAAGCATGTTCTATCCGTTTTTCTTTAGGGGACCAAAAACGTAACAGAAATTTAGTCACATGTGGGCATGATCCGAAAAGCTCTGTCCTTGTATTTAGACATGTGGTAGGGTCTAAGCTGCTTTTCCAGATAAGCCATCTCTCCATGTCGCATAAACCGCACCTTCCGCTGCCGTTAGTATAGGGCTTACACATCTGGCCAAAATCTTCCATTGTATGTTAAATCGACACCTTTATCTCTTAAAGACCAAATATGATTGGATAATTGTGTTGCTTTTCTTTTGTTCCAGTGCCTAAGCTAAAAGTGTGGTTATCGAACCTGGGCTTGAAATTACCCTCTGTCGGCCCACGTATTTCTTCGTCGAACGGTGTCTTTAGTGGTTATAGAGTTTACGGTAGCTTCATATATGATGGTCTTGGACATGCAAGCTCCATTTAGCGGGCACAATTCTTATTCCGCATTAACTTTTCTTTGTTTTCTTTTGTATGGTATGATTCTTTATGTTTTTAAAATTAAACAACTGCATGAACAGACTGTTTTCTTCTTGTGTTTTTTGTATGTTATGATTGCTATGTTTTTTAAAATTGGTAGTTGAACTAAAACTAATTTTTAAATTGTTTCTATTGAAGAGTTTCTATAAGCATGTTAACTGGAAAATGTCTATCTATCAGTGCTAGGAAATATTTACCTATATTGAAGGCCACCTCGGGTGAGTAAGGGGGCGTAACCAGATGACCTTCCTATTTCTATTATTCCTTTTCCTTATTGTTGGGCTAGTGATAGGTGTATATTTTTTATTTTTCGCTAAAACCACTATCTTTTAAAGCTTTATTATAAACTGGGGCAACGCTATTGAAGATGTCCTCATAGATGAGAGGCTAGGAAATCCTCTTACTAATATTTTTAACTAAATTTTTGAATACTATAGGGGATGGCATGAACCTACATTAATATCTTAGTCTATCATTGGGCTTCCTATAAGGCTTATAAATATTATTAAGATCTAAGGAAACGTCTAAGAAATTGACAACCGTCAGGTTAGTGTCTATAGTTATACTAAGTCCGAAGTGTTTCATTAACTGGATAATATCCTTCCTAAAACGATCTTGTGCTGGTCCATTTGTATAGCTGTTAAGGCGAGGGCATCATCTTTGTAGATGGCGAAATGTACGTTAGGGAATGTCTTACCGAACGGTATCTAGAGAAGGAGTCAATTAGATCACAAATGCCTGCCCCATCTTAGATCTAATAATAATATTTATAAGCCTTATAGGAAGCCCAATGATAGACTAAGTTATATTAAGTAGGTTCATGCCATCCCCCTATAGTATTCAAAAATTTAGTTAAAAATTAGTAAGAGGATTTCTAGCCTCTCATCTAATGAGGACATCTTCAATAGCGTTGCCCCAGTTTATAATAAAGCTTTAAAAGATAGTGGTTTTAGCGAAAAAATAAAATATACACCTATCACAGCCCAACATAAGGAAAAGGAATAATAGAAATAGGAAGGTCATCTGGTTTACGCCCCCTTACTCACCCGAGATGGCCTTCAATATAGGTAAATATTTCCTAGCACTGATAGATAGACATTTTCCAGTTAACCATGCTTATAGGGAAACTCTTCAATAGAACAATTTAAAAATTAGTTTTAGTTCAACTACCAATTTTTAAAAACATAAGCAATCATAACATACAAAAACACAAGAAGAAAACAGCTGTTCATGCAGGAATAAAGAATTGTGCCCGCTAAATGGAGCTTGCATGTCCAAGACCATCATATATGAAGCTACCGTAAACTCTATAACCACTAAAGACACCGTTTCGACGAAGAAATACGTGGCCTGACAGAGGGTAATTTCAAGCCCAGGTTCAATAACCACACTTTGAGCTTAGGCACTGAACAAAAGAAAAAGCGACACAATTATCCAATCATATTTGGTCTTTAAGAGATAAAGTGTCGATTATAACATACAATGGAAGATTTTGGCCAGATGTAAGCCCTATACTAACGGCAGCGGAAGGTGCGGTTTATGCGACATGGAGAGATGGCTTATCTGGAAAAGCAGCGTAGACCCTACCACATGTCTAAATACAAGGACAGAGCTTTTCGGATCATGCCCACATGTGACTAAATTTCCTGTTACGTTTTTGGTCCCCTAAAGAAAACGGATAGAACATGCTTTCTGTGTTATGTCCCAAGAAGATTTTATATATTTTTATATTTTTGATATTTTTATGTATTTTTATATAACTTTTATGACGAAAAATGCGAGCGATGTATAAGTACGCAGGCAAAGCAGAGTTATAACAGAGTAATTTCCTCATTTTTAACGTATTTTTCAACGTTTTCAAATAGCCAGATAAACCGAAGAGATGGTGTTGTGGATTTCCACTTCGGCATCTGAAACTCAGAGTTTTATCTTGACTACCGAGTAATGTAACATATTGTATAGATAAATTTCCTCTATTTACATAATATTGAGGTCTCTTTCTTTCTTTTGTTATCTTACCGTTTTATCAATATAATATATATATATATATATATACATATATATATATGTATATATATATATGTATATATATATGTATATATACATATGTTTATATATATGTATATGTATGTATCTCTTTTGCTCTCTCTCTCTCTCTCATTCTTTATATATATATATATATATCATCATTAGCTTTGTCAATTAACATCTACTTTCCATGCTGGCATGCATAGGAGAACTTGACAGGAGCTGGTGAACCAGAGGATCATGCTAAGCTATACTGTCTGTTTTAGTATGGTTTCTGCAGTTGGATACTCTCCCTAATACCAACTACTTTACAGTATGCTTTACTGTATACTTTTTATATATATATATATGCGTGTATGTGAATGTTAGACATGGGTAGAATATGTCCATAAACATCCTGCTTGGTCCTGTGCTCATGCCATAAGATGATTTGAGCTCTCATTGAAGCCTTGTTGTGCGATATTAACGTGATATTGAAACTAATTTTCTGTGGTCCAGATTTCATCTCTATAAGGAAGAATACTCTCTACACATGCCCTGAAGATGGTCAGTGAATTAGTAGGGTAATGAGAGCATCAGATTACCTTGTGGTATTTGTTGTGGTTTTCTGCGCTCCGAGTTCAAATCTTACTGTAGTTTTCTGTAGTTGTATTGTAGTTGTATTAAGAGCTTATATTAAAGTATCAGGCCAGACCAGGCGAAATCTGGTATTGGCTGTATTCTAAGAGCATTGGGTGAGATTCTTTTTGGTACCTATTCCAGCCCTCTCTGTATACTGAGATCAAATTCCGACTAAAATCTCTACCTTCCTAAAATATCATTAATATCAAAAGTTGCATAAATCACCGGCTCTGTATCCAATTTAATCAAGAGTCTGTTACTGAAATTTAACTGAAAATAAAAGTATGATGTGTGAGTCTACAAGGACCTCAAACAGTGATGGAATTAGAGATAGGGGGTCACTAGCATAAAGGGAAAAATAGGGAACATTGGCAACCTTTGGCAGTTAGTTATTCAAAGTCAGAATGACCACAAACCAGTAAGAAATAACAGATCATGGCCTGCTAGAAGTAAGTATCAAATTCACCTCAAATTACACCCTGTGATGAATATAAAATATTTATGGATTGGTCAGAAATGGATGAACAGTCATTGGCCATGACCCTTTGTCAGGGACTCCTACAGTGGTAGGAGGAAGTGTCTTTCAAATTACAAATCTTTGTAACCAAGAAGCACCCATTAAAAGAACCCAAGGGATTACAGTGGTGTTGTTTAACCGGGCAATGGATTAAGAAGGATACTGGGAAAAAATACTTGAAAAATATCGTCCTTAATATAAAAAGAAAAACAAAATGGCTATAGTTGGAATACCTTTAATCATAGATCTGTTCAATCAGAACTGGCCCAGGATTAAACAAAAGCAACTGGAAAGGACACAATTGATAATGTAGTCCCATATGTACTATGCAGTGTTTTGTAACACACATACTGGCATACCTGGAATGCCTTTGATCTTAGGTCTATTCAGCCAAGACTGACCTAGGGTTAATCAAGAATGACTAGAAAGAATAGAATTGATATTGTAGTTACATATATATACTATGCTATGTTTCATAACATACATACTTGGCTGTGTGGTAACTAGCTTGCTTACCAACCACATGGTTCCGGGTTCAGTCCCATGGTGTGGCACATTGGGTAAGTGTCTTCTACTATAGCCTTGGGCCTTGTGAGTGGATTTGATAGACGGAAACTGAAAGAAGCTCTTCGTATATATATATATATATATATATGTGTGTGTGTGTGTGTGTGGTGTGTGTGTGTGTGTGTTTGTGTGTCTGTGTTTGTCCCCCCAACATCGCTTGACAACCGATGCTGGTGTGTTTATATGCCCGAAACTTAGTGGTTCAGCAAAATAGACTGATAGAATAAGTACTAGGCTTACAAAGAATAAGTCCTAGCATTGATTTGCTCGACTAAAGGCAGTGCTCCAGCATGGCCACAGTCAAATGACTGAAACAAGTAAAAGAGTATACCTGGAATGCCTTTGTTCTTAGGTCTATTTAGCCAGGACTGACCTAGGGTTAATCAAGAATGACTAGAAAGGATAGAATTGATATTGTAGTTACATATATATATACTATGCTATGTTTTATAACATGCATACTGTCATACCTGGAACACCTTTGAACCCGTGTCTGCTCAATCAGGACTGACTTAAGGCTAAGCAATCACAAGTAATTTGAATTAGGTTATGCTTGACGGAGAAAGGGTTTGGTTCCTGTTTTTGCCTTGCCTGTTTAGTTTTTAAAATGTCTTTTTCTATGTTTTAAATATTTGATGAAGTCTATAATGCCTTGGTTTTTGCTTGTTTTGGTTGAAAATGCAACAGCATGGAAGAATGACAAAAATGGCTCCGGCAGCATTCATAATTTAATAATAGTAATAATAAACTGATTAATTATAGAATTGGTGGTGCCACCCCACTATACCCCACAAGCATCTTTATTTAAAATTCAAAGAGGATAGAGAGGAGGAGGAGAGAGAGCGGAGGAGGAGAGAGAGAGGAGGAAGAGGAGAGAGAGGAGGAGGAAGGGAATGGAGAATTTGATGAGAAGAGGTGGAGGAAGGAGGAGGATGAGGGGAAGAAGATAGGAAGTGGAGCTGGAGGGGAAGTGGAGGAAGAAGTGGAGAACAAGTGGAAGGGGATGGGATGGGGGAAGAATTGGAGGAAGGGGAAGGAGGTAGTGGAGGAGGGAGGAGGAAGTGGAGAGGAAGAGAGGGAGAAGGGGAGTAGGAAGAAAAGAAAAGGAGAGAAGGAAGAGAAGGAAGGGGAAAGGGAAGATGAAGTGGAAGAGGAGGAGGAGGAAGAAGAAGAAGAAGGGGAGGAAAGGGAAGATGAAGTGGAGGAGGATGAAGAAGAAAAAGAAGAAGCGGAGGAGGAGGAGGAGGAAGAGGAAAGGCGTTCAATTTGTTAATCAGGATGTGAAGATTTCATCAATTTGAAATACAATTGTGTGACACACAGACACCAAAGTACTGCTGACATATCAAGGATGGTGCAGCTGTAACAACAACACAACAACAACAACAACTACTACTACTACTACTACTACTACTACTACTACTACTACTACTACTTCTACTACTACTACTTCTACTCATAATATCCTGGATCAATCTCTTTGCACCATGCTCCTATCAATCTGATTAACAAACCATCATTCACCATAATACAGTTCTATATTTAAGAGATGAGGAATTATGTACATTATTTACATCATTTACATTATTTACATTTGATGGATATTTGTCCTCATTTTGTTTGTTGCTAACACATTTTGGCTGATATACCCTCCAGCCTTCATCAGGTGTCTTGAGGGAAATTTCGAACCTGGGGTTCTCATTCCTAAGGTATTTTTAATGTTATTATTATTATTATTATTATTATTATTATTATTATTATTATTATTATTATTATTATTATTATTGTTATTATTATTCAGGTTAGTAGCCTATGGGCATATGGCGTAGTGGTTAAGAGTGCGGGCTACTAACCCCAAGATTCCGAGTTTGATTCCAGGCAGTGACCTGAATAATAATAATAATAATAATGATAATATTATTATTATTATTATTAATAATAATAATAATAATAATAATAATAATAATAGTAATAATAATAATAATAATAACATCAAAAAATACCTTAGGAATGAGAACCCAGGTTTGAAATTTCCCCAAAACACCTGATTAAGGCTGGAGGATATATCAGCCAAAACGTTGTGCTAACAACAAACAAGATGAGGACAAATATCCATCAAATGTAAATAATAATTCACCATGTTACAATAACTGGCACAATGTGGGAGCCTATTTGTGGTAGGTCAATATGCTAGAGATAGTAGCCATTTTTGCCTCAGATCACATCTTACTGTTTTCATAATAAGGACCTTGAATTATGAGATCCTAGGGGATCTTTTCACTTTGACCGGCAGATTTTAAAAATAATTTCTTTGTAACTAAACACTTTTAAACTTTGTATACTGGTAGAATGTGTTACATAAAACATCTTTTTCTCTTGGCTTTCTTGAGAAAATTCTGTAGTTTGTAAGCTATTGGTTGTTTAATTTCTTGCATTTTGGCAATTTCAACTAATCAATGACATCTATTGAGGTGAATACAATTTCTGCTGTAGTTTGTCAACAACATTTTCTAGTGTTTGTCAACAACAACAGCAGCAGCAGTAGTAACAACAACAACAACAACAACAACCTATGTCATATTGATTTACTACCTAGTGTGTATCTGTCTCTTAATATTACATGAGCTCCTGTGTGGTTGCTTGATCTGCTAGAAATAGTAGTCATTAGATTGCACTGTCCTAGGTACTCTGTCCCTCAAATTAAGTCAGATTGTCATGGCTAGAGTTCTTTTAGATTAGAAATTTATTGGATTAGAGCTAACACGGGGGTGGGGAGGGGTGATGAACAGCTATTAACAACAAACACAGAAATAGCAACTACAACAAGAACAGCAGTAACAGCAACAATAACAACAACAACCACAGCAACAACAACAACAACAACAACAACATTTCGCTAAATAAACAACTGAGAAAAACAGGGGCAAAATAAGGAAGAACCAAATGTTTTAGTTTTACATAAATACTAGCAGTATTGCCCGGCGTTGCTCGGGTTTGTTTCGACCCTTTAGAATTGGAATTTTTGAAAAGTAAAAATTTTGCATTATGCAGCTTGTTATTCTCTTTAAGTAAACATTTTTCTGGTTGAAATACACCAAAAAATAGCGACACAGCAGTCAAGAAATCGTAAAAAAATTGGGATTTTCATAGGAAAAAAGCACCTTTTTGATGTAAGTAATTTTTGATGTTAACATGGTCTGATTTGAATTTTTTCTTCTACGGAATGAAGAGCAAGCCTTCTTCTATCATACTCTCAAATTTGGTCAACTTGCGCCACAGGGTCTTGGAGAAGATAGTGTTAGTTGAAGGCTACCAAACCTGCCATACACAGACAATTTCAGCTTTATATATAGAGAGATAATTTAGAAAAATTCCCCAGTAAATGCTATATTACATCACGATTATCTGGGTTTTTTTTATAGTTAAGATACATGTTCCTTGTAGTAAGAATTTATGTCAGATTTATAATTAACAGTATTTTTTGCAATTTTTTTTACCAAATTTTAGTTTAATGGTTAAAACTTCAATTTGCAACATTATAATACATAGTTATACTTATCAGTCCTAAAATTATTATTTAAGTATTGGTTTAATGTTATAGAATTCTTGTAACAATAAAATTGTAGTTAATTTTTAACATGGCTTTTGTATAAGTTTAGTCTAGTATAATTTTAATTCTAAATTTGTAAATTCTAAATTTTATATTATAAGTTTAATTTTTAGTTTAACATATAAAATTCAATTTAACTGACATAAATAAAATAAATAACGTTTTTACTTTTCATAAAAACCAGTAAATTCTCTTTGGTTACTTATTTATCTAAATAAATTAACCACAGAAATAAATGTTTTTCCTTCATACTGACTGCTGAACCCCTGAAATCCAGTTCATTCAGCAATGTTGAGTGATCTGTCTCTGAATGCAGTCTAAGATGCTTGTAGCCTTTCTCTGAATGCAGTCCAGGATGCAACTAGGATAGCTGCACTGACCCAAATGCAGAACCAGTACTCCATTGTGGACCTCACCCGAACTTTGTAGAGCATCAGTAATTATTGGGAAGGTTAGTGAAGAAGGGTTTGAAGTATTTCCTGACCCTGTAAAGAAGGGCCATTGTTGTTGGTGGTGGTTTTGTTGTTGTTGTAATCCTTATTCAAATTATTTAAAGTTTTTAAAATTTATATTTCTCTCAAAAAATCATTTGCTATTTTGTGTTAGACAAGAAAAATATCCTTTAAGGTCTTGTCTAGCCCCAAAGAGGAAAGAATTAATGTAAACACTTTCAATCTGTACTTCTGAATTTTACAATTTCAACTGGTAACACTTAGTGATATGGGAAAGCCAGACAAAACATGTCTGACTATCCCAAAACAACAACAATATAATGGTTTCCTTTTATAATAATAATAATAATAATAGCTATAATGGTAACGAATCCACATCAGTCAGGTGCTGACAAACTTGAGAAGGTTCATGAATAATTGAATTACACTGGAGGTAGCAAGCTGAGAGAGAGAGAGAGAGAGAGATAGAGAGAGAGAGAGTGAGAGAGAGAGAGAGAAATAAAGTTAGAGGGAAAAGAGGGAAAAAAGGGAGAAAAGGAAAGCAGAGAATGAATTATATACATATACATATATATTGCTTATTTTGATTATACACAACACACACATACACGCTCATATATATACAGAGAGAGAGGGAGAGGAAACAGGCAAAGAAGGATTAAGAAAAGAGAATGATTGAAATAAAAAAGAAGGAAAAAAAGAAAGAGTGTTGGGAGAGAAAGTCAGTCGAAGAATGACAGAGAAAGAGAGAGAGAGAGAGAGAGAGAGAGAGAGAGAGAGAGAGAGAGAGTAATAATGAGTAAGACAATGTGTTGGAGTGTTTTTAGTTTAGAAGAAACTTTAGTTAATTACAGCTGGCTGTTGTGCTGTTATGAAGAATATTAACTTACCATTTTACATGGAATCATATTAACTTACCAACTTACTGGCACCAAACTAATTTTGTAAATTATGGAGAGAAATTGCTCCATTGCCTTTCTTCTTCCTTTCTTTGACTTTGGCTTTTCTTCCTCTTTTTCTTCCCAAACTTCTTCCTCTTTTTCTTATTCATCTGGTTCTTTATGTCTTTGTTGATATTATTGTTGTAGTGGTAGTATAGAATGAGGGTGACCCTGAGTTAACAGACCTTGACAGCAAAGATATTCCAGCTGTGAGAAACCTATATTTTAATGCAATCCTAGATAGT
>NC_043011.1:45747198-45752198 GCF_006345805.1 Octopus sinensis
GATTAGGTGATGGTGTAGGGCTTAGGGGCGGTAGATCCCAGACCTTGGGAAAAAAAAAAAACTTTGGTCGTCTTGTAGTCGAGGTCTCTTCATTGACACCTGACACCACTGGGAGGTGGCCTTCGAAGTCGCTGGAAATGGAGATCTTCAGGTCCAAATTCTTGAACGGCTGCTGCTGCTTTTGCTGCTGCTACTACCACTACTGCTGTTGCTGTTACTGCTACTGATACTACTACTACTACTACTATGAAGCCATAACCCTTTGAATGTGGAAAGTGCATAAATCCGCTTGAAGTGTCACCATCTGTAACTGTGGAAAGTGGTTTTCCCTAATAGCTTTGAAAAAAAAAAACAACCTCTTCTTATATTGTGAGAAATGGAGACACCCACCAAATATATTTTTACACAAGATATTTTTTCAGATTTTTCTCAATTTTCTTTCATATATTTCATCAAATATTTCTCTATAGAACAAGAATCAAATATTTTTAGCAGTGGATATGAAAAACCATACCTACAAAAGAGATACTGAGACAGCATTGCAGAAATATAAAATATCAATTCTATGTTTTTGATGGATAATTAATAGCGTTTCAGAAGCGACCGTGAAATTTAATTATGCAGTCAAATGTTTAATGGCAATTAATTAAATGCGTATATGTAACGATAATGATTATGATACACCATGTCATTCACAAATACAAAATGGATATCATCATAAGCATCAGATTTTTTACAGCTGGGTGCCCTTGCTGTTACCAACCTTCACCTGTTTCCAGATAAGGTAATATTTTCACAATGGACCGATATATTTACAGAACAGAATATTGCAAATAAATGACATTGTGCTTGTATGATAGTGACACCCTTGTACAGTCATCACATGATGTCAAGACAAGGAGACACACGCACATGCACACACACACACACACGCACACGTACACACACACACGCACGCACACACACACACACACATCCGTGCTAGCATGGAAAGCAGATATAAAACAATGATGATGAGGTGTAGGGGTGGCTGTGTGGTAAGAGGCTTGCTGGCAGAAATGTTAGCACACTGGGTGAAATGCTTAGCAGTATTTCGTCTGCCACTACGTTCTGAGTTCAAATTCAGCCAAGGTCGACTTTGGCTTTCATCCTTCCAGGGTCGATTAAATAAGTACCAGTTACGCACTGGGGTCGATATAATTGACTTAATCTGTATGTCTGTCCTTGTTTGCCCCCTCTGTGTGTAGCTCCTTCTGGGCAGTAAAGAAATAAGAGGCTTGCTTCGCAACCACATGATTCTGGGTTCAGTCCCATTGCATGGCACCATGGGTGAGTGTCTTCTACAATAGCTTTGGGCTGACCAAAACCTTGTGAGTGGATTTGGTTGATGGAAACTGAAAGAAACCCATCCTATATATGTATCTATGTGTGTGTTTCTTTGTGTCTGTATTTCTTCCCCATCACTGCTTGACAAATGGTGCTGGTGTGTTTACATCCTTATAACTTAACAGTTCAGTCCAAGAGACCGATAAAGTAAGTACCAGGCTTTAAAAAATAAGCACTGCGGTTGATACATTTGACTAAAATTTCAAGGTGGTGCCCCAGCATGGCCGCAATCAAATAACTGAAACAAGTAAGAGGTAAAAAGATAAAAGATTTCTTTCCATATGTTTTTTGATCTTTATCTTCTGCAGGTTCCTTCCAACTGCATTACTTGGAATTTTGTTATCCAAAAGTCATCTTCCATATGCATCACATATTCATACCAACAGCCATCTCACTTACATATGACATCTGTTTTTTTTTTTTTATTACACACAGGTTTCCTCTCAGCTTATTGATCTTCATCATTCGTGCACACTGACATTACACATGTAGCAGAACAAACTCGCCCAATTTTTTTCCAGCCTTCTAATATCCATGTTTCACTTGCATGTACCATCATCACACTCAGTACACAATGTCACTACCTTAGTAAATTTTCCCTGTTTATATCAAGAATTTCCAAACTAAAAACCATGATGAGCTGCCATTTCTGCAGAGCAGATAAAAATCATAACAAAGCTATCATGTTGATTAAACAAAATGCGGTCTACTGAAGCAAGCAAATTGTAGTTTGGTCAGTTGATACACAAAATGTAACAAAGATATTTTCTCTTGAGTAGGATTTTTGCATTCTTTGTGGTTTATCATCTGTACAAGTATGCATATGTGTGTATATGTATGTGTGTATACATGTGTGTATGAGTACACATGTGTGTGTGTGTTTATTTGTTCTTTTGTGCCAAATATGGTGTTTAGTCATTCGTGAATAACGTTTTTTTATTATCAGTCATCGGAGTAGGTTTGATGATGTCTGTGTTCAAAACCCAATAACATTTGACACTAAAGTGAGATACTTTGGTCCTTTGTTTATCTGTGTGCGTGTGTGTGTGTGTGTGTGCAGGCATGTGTGTATTGTTGCTGAAGTAAGATCTCAACAGACAGATTATTTTCTGGAAAGCTATATAAATATCTGAGATGAGTTTTTGTGATAATTATACATGTAATTATGGCAAAGTTGTTGAGTACCGTTTATCTTTTAATCATTCCAATCACTAGACTGCGGCCATGCTGGGGCACCACTTTGAATTTTTAGTCAAATGAATCAACCCCAGTTCTTCTTTTTTAAACATGGTACTTATGTATGTATGTATGTATATATACATATATATATATATATATATATATATATATATAGCATGGCAACAGTTAAATGACTGAAACATGTAAAAGAATGTAAAACATGTAAAAGAAACATGTAAAAGGTGGTGAGCTGGCAGAAGTGTTAGCACGCCGGGAGAAATGCTTACCGGTATTTCGTCTGCCGTTACGTTCTGAGTTCAAATTCTGCCGAGGTTGACATTGCCTTTCATCCTTTCGGGGTTGATAAATTAAGTACCAGTTACGCACTGGGGTCGATGTAATCAACTTAATACCTTTGTCTGTCCTTGTTTGTCTGCTCTATGTTTAGCCCCTTGTGTGCAGTAAAGAAATATATATATATATATATATATATATATATATATATATATATACTATCATCATCATCATTTAATGTTTGCCTTCCATGCTGGCATGGGTTAGACTGTTCGATGGGAACTGGTAAGTTGGAAAGCTGCACCAAGATCCAATATGACTCTGGCTTGGTTTCTACAGCTAGACGTCCTTCCTAATGCCATCCACTCTGAGAGTGCAGTGAGTACCTTTTAAGTGTCACCAGCATCGGTGCTTAGGGCTTCAGAGAATCAAACAGATTACAGTAAGCTCTCCACCTTGTGCATGACAAGCAAGAAAGACCATGGTTATTGCTAAGATTAACCTCAGCATCATTCTGAAAATTGCAATGGTAGAAAATATGTGCAGAAATTGATCAGGTAAGAAAAGTGAAGTGAGAAAATAGATGTTTATTTCATTAGTTGACAACTGTTTCGTAACTGTTTTAGTTATATAACCAATGCTATATCATTTGACACACACATATAAATGTGCATATAAATAAATAAGTAAATATCCTCATCATCATTTAAAATCTGCTTTCCATGCTGGCATAGATTACATGGCTTGACTAGAACTGGTAAACCAGAGAGCTGCACCAGATTCTAGTTTGAATTTGGCTTGGTTTCTACAGCTGGATGCCCTTCCCAATGCCATATATATATATATATATATATATATTATATATATATATATATATGCACACCAATATACATAACTGTGCTGTAACATAATGAACAGAGTACATTTCAGAAAATTTCATGGCTGGTTAAAACACTTATTTTGCTACAAACAGCTAATAGTCTCATTATATATTCACACACAATAAACATATTCAGCATATATAGATTGCATAAGCTAAACGAACAGAATGATATTGACTGCTATGGCTATTGCTTCCTTAATGCAATCCATATATGTTAATTCGCAGAATACATTTATTATCTGCGAATATAGAATGAAGCTTTTGCAGAGTTGATTTCTAACCTGCCATGAAATGCTCTGAAGAGTAGTCTGTTCATTATATTATAGCACAATTACATATATGGGTGTATATGTATATATACACCCGCATATATATATATATATATATATATATATATATAGATATATTTATATATATAGTTGGAATTTCCAAAAAAAAAAAAGAAGAAGACTGGTGTGTAAACAACAAACAGATGTATTAGTTTAACACTCAGGAAGTGAGTAAGTCTTTTACATTTCGAGCCTATGCTCTTCAACAGAAAGGAACACAGAAATAAACAGAGAGAGAAAATAAAAAGAGAAAATATAAAAGGTTTAGTGGCTAGTGCAGAATTAACTATCTATTTCAGTGAAATTAGATAATTTTCTAAAACCTCACTTCTATGTATATTTATCAAGCTTAATGTGTTAAAAGTGTATAAATTTTTGTTTTTGTTTATAGTTTTATAATTTTTATAATGTTTTTACAGTTTTATTCCTTTTGTTGAGGCCGATTTTTTTTGCAATTTCACTGAACTTAAAGTTTGCATTCAGTTTGCTGAATGCTTCAATATGTATTTCACAATGCTGAGAATAGATCTGAAATTTACAGGGATACAGGGGAGCACATGTTGGAAGATTTCAATAAAGTTTTGATGTAAGATTTGTAAATTCCCTTTGTTATGGTAACTTAAATTAGTAAATAAATATAAAATTCTGTCAATTTTCAAAAATTTCCCAATTTCATTGAAATAGATAGTTAAATCTGGACTGACACCCTGTGTGTGTGTGTATATATATATATATATATATATATATATATATATATATCTATATATATATATATATTTACACATATATATTTATATACATATATATATGTATATGTACATATATATATATACTCATATGTGTTATACATATATAATATACATACATATTTATATACATATATATACATATATATATATATGTATATGTACATATATACATGTATATGT
>NC_043011.1:45754698-45774698 GCF_006345805.1 Octopus sinensis
ATTAACAATGGTCTCTAATTCTCTGAACTATTATGTTTTCATGGCTGAATCCTGTGTAGAATGCAGCACACATATTACCATTTTTATGGCTTTTTGTGACTATTGAGAAAAAGGAAAATATTAACCTCAGGCTGAAAGCGTAGCCCAGATGCTTATAACAATGTACCCGAGAGATTTAATGGGCCAGGCCAATTCACTATCATGGGTATCTTTGAAGTATTGATCAAGCTTTCTGACATTAAGGGAGAGCAGAATTGATTTTGTGACATTCGTATGTCCTAAACATTAATGATGTCAGGGAAAGGAAAAACATCTACCTGTAACTGATAATAAACTCTAGTAATGGCATCAGTTTGTTGCAAGGTTATCTCCTACACTACAGCAATTACTGTAGAACCTCTGATAGTGGTGGTGGTGGGGGCAATATTTTTGTTACTTCTAAGATCAAACAGATCAGATACTAAAGAATTTTCAGTTGTGACCAGCCCTTTTTCTTCTCAACATAAATTATCTAGGACCACATTATTGAATGTGTTTTCCATAGGTGCAGGCATGACTGCATACATAAGTGCAGCTGTACCTGTGGATGCAGATATGTCTGCATGGTTGCTTTCCAACCCCATAGTTTCAGGTTCAGTCCCGCTTCAGTCCTGCTGTGAGGTACCTTGGCCAAATGTCTTCTACTGTGGCTCCAGGTTGACCAAAGTCTTGTGAGTGGATTTAGTAGATTGAAACTGAAAGAAGCCTGTCATATACATCATCATCGTTCAACTTCCATTTTCCATGCTAGCATGGGTTGGACGGTTCAACCGGGGTCTGGGAAGCCAGGAGGCTGCACCAGGCTCCAGTCTGATCTGGCAGTGTTTCTACAGCTGGTGTGTGTGTGTGTGTGTGTGTGTGTGTGTGTGTGTGTGTGTGTGTGTGTATGTGTGAGTGTTGTGTTAATGAAAATCCCCTGTACTGTTTGACAACTGGCATTGGTTTGTTTACATCCTTGTAACTTACTTAACAATTTGGCAAAAGAAACCAATAGGATAAGTATGACTTTAAAAAACTAAGTACTAGAGTTGATTTGTTTAACTAAAACCCTTCAAGGCGGTAACTCAGCATGGCGGCAGCCCAATGACTGAAGCACACAAAAGATATATTAAGACAATGGTGAAACTTCTGAGAGAAATTTGGCTACTATTTCTAGCAGTTTAACAGAACTATATAGACACCACCACCCCTTCTTCTCCTAAGAATGAATTCAAAATGAAACATTATGACAGAGTCACATCCCCAAGTGAATACCAGTCATAGATCGACAGAAGAAAGATAATATGACTTTAAGCGGAAGTGACATGTCACTTATAACCTCTGCTGTTTTAGAACTCATTTCAAAGCTGACCATAATTTTTTTCCCTTCCATCAAGTAATTTTTTTTCCTCGTGTGTTGACTATCAACTTCTATTTTTGTTATTCTATAAAGAAATTAATAAAAATATAATTTTTTAAAAATTGGCAAAATATCTGAAGAATGTGATATTGAATTCAATTGCTTCAAAACCAGTTGTATTACAGTGAGCAAACAAGTTGCAGAATAACAGTAGCAAAATGTCTTGCTTGATTCCACATTTTATTCCAGATGACCTCACCTAGATTCGCAAAACTAATAGAATTTGGTTAATGTGCTAAACAAAAAGAATTCTCTGAGATTCTTATAATTCACATTGAATATTGGTGGAACACTAGATATCTAACATTATGAGGGCAACATATACAAAAATATAGAGATATGTTATCAAATCTACACACACACATATATATATACATATATATATGTATGTATACACACAGACATATATTAATCTTTATACCATACAATATCATAAATCCATTTCAGCCGATTTACCATTTATGTTCTGCACACCAATTAGGTAATTAGGCTCATCAGAGGACCCCTCTAAAGATCTATCTATATAATCTCTCTCTCTCTCTATCTATCTCTGGTACTATATGTGACCAAACATCCATATCTGCTCATATACACATTCATACATACATACATACATATATTTAAATTACTATAAATATATATATATATTACTATATACAGATATAAAAAAAATTAACAGAATGAGATAAAAAATCCAAGGCTGTGAAAGATTTCAGAACATTTATAAAGAGAAGGTCTTACAGCTGTTTCTGGGATATTTTATGTATCCCTCCATCAGAGATAGTGTGAGAAAATGGTTAAGCAGTAGTTATTATATTAAAATATATAAATATATATTACTATACATAAATATATATATATTACAATACATAAACATATATTACTCTTTTACTCTTTTACTTGTTTCAGTCATTTGACTGTGGCCATGCTGGAGCACCACCTTTTTAGTTGAGCAAATCGACCCCAGGACTTATTCTTTGTAAGCCTAGTACTTATTCTATCAGTCTCTTTTGCCGAACCGCTAAGTTACGGGGACGTAAACACACCGGCATCGGATGTCAAGCGATGTTGGGGGGATAAACACAGACACACACACATATATATATATATATATATATATATATATATATATATACATATATATACGATGGGCTTCTTTCAGTTTCCGTCTACCAAATCCACTCACAAGGCTTTGGTCGGCCCGAGGCTATAGTAGAAGACACTTGCCCAACATGCCACGCAGTGGGACTGAACCCGGAACCATGTGGTTGGTAAACAAGCTACTTACCACACAGCCACTCCTGTGCCTATATGTATATTACTATATATAAATATATATATATATATATCTATATATATATTACTATATATAAATAGATATATATATATTACTATATATAAATAGATATATATATTACTATATATGAATATGTATATTCTTTCCTTCACCCTTTTCAAGCCTAGCCAGGCTCATGGGCCTGGTTTCCCGACTTCTGTGGCATATGTGGTCAGTCCATCGCAGCATTACTCAAGACCCATGGGTCTGATTAGGTAGCCATTGCTAGTGAGGGTTTTATGAAGTCAGAGGTCAGAGTGCAAACCCTATCCCAAACCTGTTTTAGTTTGACATGCTCATCCCTACCATTGACATCCCTACCATCTCATATAATGTATACCACACACATACACTCTGTTGGATTTTGGTATATTTTTTTCAAGCCACTCAAATATTAACCTGAATATTTTGATGTAGATCTGCTTCCTGATAGATGACGAAAACCGTATTCATTCTTTTGAGAAATTAATAATCAAGAGTTACAAACATTTACAATAACGCAATTTTAGCCATTTGAGCAATCTGATTGTCTACACAGTGGGAGTTGAAACTATTTGTTGTCATTACAACTCCAAGTGTGTTGCAATGCATGCAACGTTGAGTTTGTAAACCTGTGAAATGGGACCAAGTAGAAATTACTTGGCTCACCAAATAGAAATTACTTGGGCTTATCTGAAATGAAGAAAAAAACCATGTTGTGGATCTCATTGTGGATTCATATCTCTGTGAGTTCATGTGATGCTGCAGGTACGGAAAATGTGATTTAGTTTAAAAACTAAAGGAATGTATAAGGCATAATCTCATCAAATTCTTTTCATTTGAGAAAAAAAAAAAGTTTCCTTTCATTAATTCATTTTAGAAAATACGAACAAAATAATATCGTTTTCTTTCTTTAAATCATTTTCATTCCTTTTAAAAATATTCAAGGTTCTGTAATGTTTCATGTCTTTCATTAATTTCTTTAAACAAAAAAAAAAAGAGAAAATTCTCATTTTCTTTCATTAAATACTTTTTATGAAACATGAAAAAAATTTGTATTTTCGTATCTTTGTTATTCAATTCTTTTTAAACATTCAAGGTTCCACAGAGTTTTTTGATCTTTTCTGTTGCTGCTACAATTTTCTATTCTTTTTGTTCCAATTGTTTTCCAATTTGCTGTACTGCTTTAGTCTTGTATGCTAATTATGAAAATGGGATTCATTTTTGGCTTAAATTAAAAATAAAGTTAATATCTTTTAAATTTTGCAAAATTTGGGTAATTTTATCCAATTGATAAACCACAGACCCATGGTGCTAGTTTCCATAATAAGCTGCTGCCAGCTTTAACTACCACCACATGTATTTTCTTTGATGGTTCCTTATTTTCTCGATCTTGTACCACATTTTTCTCATTTCACCTCTGTTCTTTTGTGAAACATATTTTCAGTTGTTGTCATGTCACTGTCTCACCTTCATAATTTTGAATTATTTTCTTGGACCTTTTAAATTCAAATGACTACAAGCAACTTGTTAGATCTTTCAAGTATGGTCAAGAATGTGAAAACTGAAGATTTAGTTGCTTTCTTTCAAGAGAAGAGTGTTATCCCTAAAGGAAAATTCTATAAAGAGAGACTCACCACAGCATGTATGTTCTTTTAGACTAGGAAATTTATTTGATGGTTTGTCAAACCCTAAAACTTTCTCTAAACCCTAACTCTAACCATGAATGTTTACCTTGAGCCCTTCTATGCTTTTTTTTTTTTTTGTAATTTTTCTTGAGAAAATTTTTATTGAGGGTTTTTTCCTTTTTAAATCATTTACATGCCTGATTTATCATTTTACTTCACTTTATTCATTAAAACTTATTCAAACTTCAAGATTTCTTACAACTTTTGACATCGTAATGTTTTGCTTTCATTTTGTTTGATAATAATTTGTCAAGCAAATGTCTTTGCTTTCATTTTGACAGCTATCAAACGGAGAAATTATCAAACTTTAAACCTCAGTAACGTTTTTCTAAAATTATTTTCTGGAACATATGATTAACAAAATTGGATTCATCATGAAAAATAGCATCAATATAGCAAATTTGAACATATTCACTTAATTTTTAAGATTTCAAAATATGTAGCAGCAAAAGAAAAGAACCTGCACTACAAAAAAACTGAAAGGTAAATTTTCCATCAGGTGTGCTTTTCAGAAAGTTCCATGAGCCACATTTTGCCCATGACTGTTTGTTTATTCATGTTTCGTCTCATTCTATACTCTGACCCCAATGTTTGCTTTGTCTGTCCTCGTATCGTCCCCTCTTTCTCTCAACCTCATGGTTAATAAAGAAATTGACCATTAAAATAGATGAGATGGTTGTTGCTGAAATGTGTTTGATCATAGGTCTACTGCAGAGGGTTGGCAACTTCTTTACCTCCACGGGCTGGACCAAAAGTATTAATGATGGATAGCTGGCCGGATGAAGGCCATAAAAGAATAATTATGGAAAATTACACAAGCTAAAATTTAATCATGAGTGTTGACTTTACTTAAAAATAATTTGTATTACCCACAGATGAATGTAGTAATGGAAAAACATAATTTATTCAATTTTAGACATCATTGGAATCATTTGTTTAAAAAATCTTAAAAATATATAGCAACCAAAACATTAATGGGGAACTTGATGTTTCTTGTTCCCTGAAAGCTTTTCGATATTAGGCTTCAAACTTGTTGATGCCAAGAGTAAGATAATATTAAGATTATTGTCAGTTAATCTTGTTCTCAAATTGTTCTTAGTTATCTTCAATTTTTTGGAAAATAATTGCTTACACTGATAAGTGCTTCCAAACAAAAATGTGATCCTTTTTGCATGATTCACTAAGTTGGTATACTTCCCACTTGGAAAAATCTATTTTGCATTGAAGTCAATCAATGAAACATCTTTAGAATGAAATTTAGATCCCAATAATTTGTCACACTGCATATCAATTAATTCCATTTGAAAGTATTCTGATACAGTCTCCACCTCCACATCAAATGGCTTATTCTTTTACTTGTTTCAGTCATGTGACTGTGGCCATGCTGAAGCACTGCCTTTAGTTGAGCAAATCAACCCCAGGACTTATTCTTTGTAAGTCTAGTACTTATTCTATCAGTCCCTTTTGCCAAACTGCTAAGTTATGGGGATGTAAATACACCAGCATCAGTTGTCAAGCGATGTTGGGAGACAAACACAGACACACACACACACACAAGGCTACCAAATCCACTCACAAGGCTTTGGTCGGCCTGAGGCTATAGTAGAAGACACTTGCCCAAGGTTCCACGCAGTGGGACTGAAACCGGAACCATGTGGTTCGTAAGCAAGCTACTTACCACACAGCTACTCCTACGCCTAGGAGTAGCAAACAATTTAAACTTACTTGCATGCTGACAAAAGTCAGCAAAATGTGAAGCAAATTCCTTTCTCAAATCCTGGATTATATTCACAAATATCTCTGAATCCTTGAAATGATGGAAAATGCACATAATTTTTATTTTGAAGTTGATGTTCCTACAACTGTAACTTTTTTTTTTCAAAGGCAACAATATGGTTATACATTTCATTTATGAGCTGAGTTTTACCTTGAAGTTGCTCGACTAAAAGCAGTGCTCCAGCATGTTCACATTCAAATGACTGAAACAAGTAAAAAGAGTTTGTATGCCTAATTTGAGTAACACTAATGTCAGTCATAGTACGGCCAGTGTAGCAACACACCCAATGACAACAACCACCAAACGTCACTGGTGCTTAATTGTCCCTTCGAGGCAGTCTTTTTTATGTTTGTTGACAGGCTCAAGTCAGCTCTGAGTTTTTTGTTTTAGGAATTCCAACCACATTTCATGGTTCGCTAGCTCAACAGCTCCTTTCTAGGATCCAGTAGCTAAAGACATCATCAGGAGGAACCATGTCTGGTTTCTGCCCCGACTCTTCTACCGTTTTCGACATGATGGGGCCTTCCCTTTCGGAGGTGTCTTTAGCTTTGGTGTTGAGTGTGTTTCTTCTTTCTCCTTCTTTCTTTTGTTCTTTGGTTTCTTTAATGCAGCATCAATGAATGTCAGCAGGCAACTGACCAACCTGCCAAAATTCCCTTTAAATACTTGCTGATAGGCTCCAGCAGCCAGCACCAACTGTCACATGACACTGTCTAAGCTTCAATTGACCAGCAGAGGGGAAGGGCTCGTAGTTTTAGCATGTACCTCTCTAAACCTGCCTCCAACAGCATTGTGTTAGTTTCAATTCCAGCAGGAATGGTGGTGATTGGGTAGAAATGTTTTAGAATTGTACTATCATTATTGTTGTTATAATTTTTGCGTTGTGTGGGCGTAAATGATGTGTGGTGCCCTGCGTATGCGATGAATTTTTAATTGTGTTTTTGCTGCCAAAGTATTCACATCCAGTTGGTGGTGGACATTAGATAGAGTGAATCAGTAGATTTGTGGAAGAAAGTAACAGCATGCCTTTTATTGTATTCGAAAGTCTCGTCATATTACAATAAATTAAAAAGTTTAAATTAAAACTCATTGGGCATCAGTTCTCGGGGGGCCAGTCAAAATCCTTTCATGGCCAGATCTGGCCAGTGGGCCGTAGGTTCCCTGACCCCCTGGTCTACTGCTTCAGGATTGATATGGGTGCTGGACATTGTAACCAAAATATGTCTTTAATCAAATAGAATTGGTTGAATATTTCATGAGGCGTAGGAGTAGCTGTGTGGTAAGTAGCTTGCTTACTAACCACATGGTTCCGGGTTCAGTCCCACTGCGTGGCACCTTGGGCAAGTGTCTTCTACTATATATATATATAGATGTGTGTATATGGGTGGAATGGGTGCTGATGAAGGAGCAAAAACTCTTGAGATATGTTAAACACGCCCAATGCCCATTTTCACCTTTGATCTCGCTGTTTACACCTGGCATCTCGGATACGAAACATTAACAGAATCAGTGCTAGCTATAGTCTCTATCGAAAATCATTAGAGAGAACCTTAACAAGTGATGAAAGAGCACTGTTAACACATTAGTATGTGGTATTGACTTATAAAAACGTTTAATAGACATGGTAGTATATTATGGTTACCAAAGGAAATACGAAATACGACGTGCCTACAAGTTATTAATAATTATGTAACAGCTTCAAGGAATGTATTTAACAGGGGCATATAGTCCGGGTAGGTGTGCATTGCATATCCATCGAAAATGGTAAATTCATTATAAATATTAACCTTACTCATTAATTTAATCCCAAATCGTAATGGAAAATGGCAAGACCTCCGTCTGTTCCCACACCAAAACCACCCTTAAATAAAAAAATTTTTTTCGACACAACTCCACAGCGCATTGGATCATAATATAAAAATAGGATCACATGCGGTCGTATCGTGTAAGAGACACGGTCGCACGTGATCATATTCTTAATGAGATATTACAGACCATATAATACATACAGCGGCAATAGAACACAAGTGGAATGACAACAAGATTTCTTTTTGAGATATGTACATTATTTATTTTACATATTTTACAATCATGCTGATGTTGGGAGTTTGTGAGTGTTAGCATGTTTTTGGTGTCTGTGTGTTCGTGAAGCATAAAAGGTACTGACCAGAGAAATAACAATGGAATTTGGTTCACAGTTCATGTTGTTGGTATCAGCCCAGCAACAGGTAGTAGCAGATGGCTTAAGGTAGTTCTTAGAAGAACTAGAACTCAAGACAGATTTACCGTTTATGAGGTACACGGAGTGTAAGAGTTCCATATCAAGATGTTGCGTCTCGTAGTTGAGATTAATTGAATCACTTGTGTTTTATCTTTCTCTTGATATGAATATACTTCCAGATATATTAACTGTAGCCGTCTTTCCCGTGGTGATATTTTCACCTAACCGCTATAGTTGAATCTGTAGTTGCCTTGTGTACAAATTAAACCTTAGTAGATAGAGAGATGTTTGGCGATGAGTTGTGTCTGTCGCTTGGTTTTTGCTGCGTCTTCATTATATATTCTGCTTGGTTATTTTTCTCTAGTTATAGATATCCTGTAACCGCTCTTTTCGTGGTGATATTTTCACACTAACAGTATGAGAGGAATCTGTAACCTCTTGTATACAAGCTAAATCTTCGTGGATAGTTATGCTTGGTGATCGCCTGCCTTTCGGACCGGAACATAGTTGGTATGCTCTGTGTGGTCAGAGGCCCGCCCTGAAAAGGACTGTAACCTAAGACGAGCTCTGTGGTCAGAGGTTAGTCCTGAGAAGGACTAGAACCAAAGACGAAAAATGTCTGAGGACATTTCCTTATATAAGGTTTATGTGGCTCAAAACGAACTTCAGAAATGGAAAGCTGTGATTGGCTGCTTGGAACAAATGGCGCGAAAATAAGCGGAGGCAAATCGCGTCACGTGACGACCAGCGGTGCGAACGTAGTAGAGACCACATGTCAGCCAATCGGATTAGTGTTTACAACAATGTTAAACTAGCCGAAGATGTTTGTAATCTCGAACGAGATTATTCTGAATACTCTTCCCAAACAGTGAAGATAGCAATGAGGGAACGATATTGCTACAATAATATGGTACCTGGCATATTATGGCGAAAAGTGTGCAACAGTCTTGACGGCACTGTCTCATGTCCATTTTCGTGACGAGAAGTTGTACGTTTAAATCAATTTTAAATTCTTAAACTAAAACTAATAGTTTTTGGTACTTTTAAGAAGAGTGGTCCCGGTGCGCGCATTCGCGTACTCGCGCATCCGCGCTAGCTAGTCGTGACTAGTCGATCCTAGAACGACTACCTAGCAAAGTAAATAAAGTACAAAATAAATAGTTTTTTTTTACACAAAGTAAATAATTTTTTAAAACAGAGTAAATAAAACAAAAACACAAAGTAAGGATCGACTAGTCACGACTAGCTAGCGCTGATGCGCGAGTATGCGAGTGCACGCACCGGGACCACTGTTCTTGAATGGTACCTATTTTTTTTTTACAATTTTTTCCTTACAATATCATCATATAACTTTAATCTTAATTTATTTTCAAAACTAATGATAAAGTAGTTCATTGTACGATGAGGTCATCGAACCTTTTATGTCTCAAAGAATAGAACTTACGTGCAAGTAATTTAAGTAAAATTATGTGGTTTCTTATTTTCAGTTTGTGTTATTAAGAAAACTATGGCTTCTTTTAGAATGCTTACAATTTATACAGGGTGTTATTGATTCAGTTTATTTTAGTACGATATGTCTGTATCCCAACTGAATTACGTTTACATTATTTACATTTTGGAATACTCATTTTGAATAGAAATACTCAGTTTGTGTGCCTAATTCGAGTAATACTAATGCTGGTCATTTTATGGTATGTGTGGCAACACACCCAATAATAACAACCACCATTCGCCACTGGTATTTGATTTGTAAACTTGGTATATTTTGGGCAGACTGAGCCGTCAGTCAATTGGGCTTTGCAATTGAAAGTGTTTGAAAGTGCATCCAGCTGTAAAACCCATGCCAAAGCTGACCTTACCTGTGGTTGTGATACATACAAAGCACTTTGTCCACCCTGCTGGAAGGTTGGCGTTAGGGAGGGTATCCAGCCATAAAAAAAATCATGTCAAAACAGACACAAAGGTCTGGTGCAGGCTCCTGCCTGCCTGGCCAGCTAAGCCATGCTAGCATGGAAGGCAGATGTTAAATGATGATGATGATGATTTGAAATTTCAATGATGTGATTGTTTATTTTCCGAATGACATGGTAGGAGAAGTATGAGAGGCAGGATCTAGTCACTTTGAATATAAAACAGGGAGGATATCTGGGCCAGATGAAGCTATTTTAAATGATAAACGGTCAAAGGGTTAATGTGAATTAATAATCCAATTATTGGTTTTTGTTTCAAAAATGTAATTATCCTCGAAAAACTAATTAGGAGATAGACACTTGTCACAAAAAATATACAGGTAAAGAAAATACATGTGGTGGTAGTTTCAGAAGACTGCAGCTTTACTTGTTACTACGGAAACTGGCACCATGGGTCTGTGGTTTTCAATTGGCTGAAATTACCCAAAATTTGCAAAAATTTGAAGGCTTTTAAATTTCTATTTATTAATTTATGGCAAAAATGAATTTCATATTTGTAATTAGTATACAAAACTAAATTAGTACATGAAAAAATGTAATTGTCTTTGGAGAATTTGGAAAATGAGGAAATGGAAAGAACAGACATTTTAATCGTGTCAACAAGAGTTAAACCAGTATGGCCGAGTCTGTGGAAGTTCTTCTGTTAACCTTCCATAGGAAATAGTAGATTAATGTAGTCAGGAAATAATGTTTAACATTTACTATAAAAGGTAAGCTTTGATGTTAATCTATGAAATAAAGAGAAAATCAGTGTTTGTTGGCACCAGTTGCTGGAGATTTCTTTCAAATAACCTCATTGTCTTAATAAAACGGATAGCACATTCCAAGGAACGCTACCCAAAAGAAAAGATGAGATAGTCCTTACTGGAATGTCTTTCATCATACATCCACTTGGTCAGGGCTGGGCTGGGCCGACTTTCAGAATAGCTGACCCACATACATTGGAGTTTCTCTGTTTTGGTTGGGATATTTTCCAATTTTATATTTTGTATCACACATTTCAAACCAATAGGGAGAAAGCCATTTTGTTTTTTTCCGAGAAAAAAAATTAATGCATATACACAATATATAATGTGTGTGCGTGTGTGTATATATATATGTGTGTGCGTGTGTGTGGAGGCATGTGGCTTAGTGGTTAGGGTGTCAGCATCATGATTGTAAGATTGTGGTTTCGATTCCTGGACCAGGTGACGCGTTGTGTCCTTGAGCAAAACACTTCATTTCACATAGCTCCAGTCCACTCAGTTGGTAAAAATGAGTAACGCTGCGATAGACTGGCGTCCTGTCAAGCTGGGGAACACATATGCCATAGAAACCAGGCCCATGAGCCTGGCTAGACTTTAAAGGGGCACATTTATTTTTTATTATTTTATATATATATATATAAAGGGTAAAGACCCCCTTCGGTCATGAGTGACCATGGGTTTGCACCTAGAGAGTTACCCTCTGAGGCACAAGTCCGGGCAAGGTTGTTTTATGGAAGACCAGTAGTCGCCTATGCATACCGGCCTCCCCTCTCCACGCCACCAGTGTTATCCAAGGGAAAGACAAAGGTCGATACAGCTTGGCACCTGTGACGTCGCAACTCATTTCTACAGCTGAGTGAACTGGAGCAACGTGAAATAAAGTGTCTTGCTCAAGAACACAACACGCAGCCCGGTCCGGAATTCGAGCTCACAACCTCACGATCGTAAGCTCGATGCTCTAACCACTGAGTGAAGGCGCATGGCTCAGTGGTTAGAGCGTCGAGCTTACGATCGTGAGGTTGTGAGCTCGAATCCCGGACCGGGCTGCGTGTTGTGTTCTTGAGCAAGACACTTTATTTCACGTTGCTCCAGTTCACTCAGCTGTAGAAATGAGTTGCGACGTCACAGGTGCCAAGCTGTATCGACCTTTGTCTTTCCCTTGGATAACACTGGTGGCGTGGAGAGGGGAGGTCGGTATGCATGGGCGACTGCTGGTCTTCCATAAAAAAAAACAACCTTGCCCAGACTTGTGCCTCAGAGGGTAACTCTCTAGGTGCAAACCCATATATATATATATATATATATATAATATATATATATATACGTGTGTGTATAAAACAACAGAAATACAGATAGAGAAAATCATATCTTTAATTGTTGAATTCACAATTTGAAGCCAATCATCATTTCTGTTTTATCAACATATTTAGATACAGAAAATATCATTCACTGGTATCTGATTGTTTGATATAGTTAACCAAATTCATTTAAAACCAAGTGCTTTATTGATATCTGCCTGGATTTTTTTAATCCCCCTTTTTCTTATCTACTATATACTTGTGGAAAGGGCGGACGTTGTCTCACAAGCAGTTGTGCAGGCAAAAGTGTTAGTAAATGTGGTCAGATTGACCTGAAAATTTGTTAAAAGTGGTGAGGAGTTTGCATGGCAACTTTGAGTTTGCTCAATTGAAAGGTGTGGCCTCTAGGGCAAAATTCCTCATCTTTAAATTGTGGCCCAAGTAGACCCAAATGAAATCAGGTTATAATACTACTATATATATATATATATATAATAATAAAATATTAGGGAATAAATCCAAACTTACAGGGAAAAATCAGATTTAGGATTGAATCGAATTTTATAGTAAAATATTATATTATATTAAATTAGAGATAAAACCACTATTAGGCAAATCATACAATGAAAAACTTAAGCCAATACATAAGATTAATTAATTTATATTATTTTAAATATATATCAAAATTATTAAAAAAAGATAATTAGTATAACACTACGATCGTTTCATGGCTGTCCAATTCTTAAAATTTCGAGTTACAGTCATTCTTCAGGTGATTTAAATATTTAACTTAGCGAGGTTTAATCAATTTTAAGAATTGGACAGCCATGAAATGATCGTAGTGTTATACTAATTATCTTTTTTTAATAATTTTGATATATATTTAAAATAATATAAATTAATTAATCTTATGTATTGGCTTAAGTTTTTCATTGTATTATTTTCCTAATAGTGGTTTTATCTCTAATTTAATATAATATATATGTATGACTGATGCTGGTGTTTCAAGTGTTGGGTCTCATGGAGGCAAAGTGGTTGAGTTTCTTTCAAGCATGGAAGCGAGTTCTTTTCAAGCATTGGGCCTCACGGAGGCAAAGTGGCCAAGTTCTTTTGAGTGTTGGGCCTCATGGAAGCAACGACCAAGACCTTTGGCATTATGTTGTGCTTGAGAAGACCCAACAAGCTGAGCAAAATCGAAGTCGTGGCAGATATTGGTGACACAAAAATGGCACCCATGCCAGTGGCATGTAAAAGCACCTATGCAAGTGGCATGTAAAAGCACCCATTACACTCAAAGAGTGGTTAGCATTAGGAAGGACATCCAGCCGTAGAAATCATGCCAAATCAGACTGGAGTCTAGTGCAGCCTTCCAGCTTGCCAGTCCTAGTTAGTCTGACCAACGCATGCCAGCAATGGATGCTAAATGATGATGATGATACACACACACACACACATTCATGAGTATATGTAAGACTTTGTGAGAAAGTATTCTATGACTAGATACACTTTTCAACCATATAGTTTTGGGTTCCATCTCACTGTGACACCTTGGGCGAATATCTTCTAATATAAATGCAAGCTGACCAAATTCTTGCGAGCAGATTTGGTGGATGGAAAGTGAAAGAAGCCCTTTATGCATGTATTTATCGTTGTGTGTTTGTTTTCTTGATATTGTACACTGATTTATTGTACTTATTCTATCGGTCTCTTTTGCCGAACTGCTAAGTTACGGGGATGTAAACACACCAGCATCGGTTGTCAAGCGATGTTGTGGGGACAAACACATACACACAAACATATACACATACACATACATATATATATATATACATATATGCGATGGGCTTCTTTCAGTTTCCATCTACCAAATCCACTCACAAGGCTTTGGTCAGCCCAAGGTGCTATGCAGTGGGACTGAACCTGGAACCATGCAGTTCATAAGCAAGTTACTTACCACACAGCCACTCCTACACCTGTATGCACAAATATAATGATTGTTGTGATTAAAAAGAATTTCATAAATTCTATTTTCTCTTAGATTTGTTACACACACACACACACACACACACACACACATTTATATACGATTAAAAAAATCATACACATCATCAATGGATGTTAAATGATGATGATGACATCAACAAAGAAATATACAGAAAATTTGCACATCACTTATCATCCAAAAATCATAATTACATACCTTTAATGATAAGATTCCTTATTTTGGGTGGCATCAACATTGAAAAGCTGCTAGGAATAAATGAGAGAATGTAAAAACGAATGTGACAAAAATGAACATGATGCAGGCAGTTGGTACAAATATATATCACCTTGATCACCTTGACCGACCAGTCCGTCAGGCGTCCATTTGACACTGCTGGTCACAGCACGCTATCCACTCCTCTCTGGATCGTGCCTTTCTCATCCATGTGATCCCAATCGTCCTCCTGAAATCGTAACTCCACTGTCGTGGGTCCACCGATTATCGGTGAGATGGGCAACGTGTCCAGCCCATCTATACTTGCTGCGTGTATACTCTGCGATGACATCTCTCACGCCAGACTTCTTTCTGATGATCTCGCTACTGATGTGCTCTCTCAACGAGATACCAAGCATTGACCTTTCCATGGCTCTTTTAGCCGTTACCAGTCTTTGCTCTTCTCTCTTTGTGGTAGCCCATGTTTCACTACCATATAACATTGCAGGCAGAACTGCACTGTTAATGAGGTTGGCGCGGGTGGTCCTGTCCAACCTTCCATTGAGCACATCCCTTATGCCATTAAACGCCTTCCATCCGGCCCTTACTCTCCATGAGATCTCCTTTTCGATATCTCGGCACATATTCACTTCCTGTCCCAGGTAGACATATTCCCTTACCTCCTCTATTTCATCACTGCCGATCACCATTCGACCTGTTGGTACGTTGTCTGACCGCATGAACTTTGTTTTCATGCGGTTCATCTTGAGACCTACTGCAGAGTTTTGTCTCATGACAAATATAAATAAACACACAAAATAAAGGCCCTACAATAACGGAACAGCATCAAGACAAGACATGTGTAGATGTAACGCTATTGGAAAATGATGTCCTACAGCACTTGGAAAGGAAAGTAGAAGGATGGAAAGAGAGAAATTGGAATAATTCTGATGTTGGCAGAGCACCAACAATTTTGAAGGTTGAGGGTGAAGCATGTTGATTCCATCAAACCCAATGCTTGACTGATATTTATTTTATCAACTGTGAAGAGATGAAAGGCAAAGTCAATCTCAGTGGAATTTGGACTCCGAATGCAAAGAACTGGAGGAAATGTCGCTAAGCGTTTATGTCTGACATGCTTACGATTCTGCCAGCTTACCCCCTTATAGATAATTTAAATAAATATAGAAGTAATTATTGCAAATTCGAATCCTTTGTATATTCAATTCAATAATATTTTATTCATAGGCACAGATGTGGTTGTGTGGATTTCGTAGATGGAAACTGAAAGAAACCTCTCATGTATGTTCTTTTATTTGTTTCAGTCATTTGACTGCGGCCATGCTGGAGCACCGCCTTTAGTCGAGCAAATCGACCCCAGGACTTATTCTTTGTAAGCCTAGTACTTGTTCTATTGGTCTCACTTGCCGAACTGCTAAGTTACGGGGACGTAAACACACCAGTATCGGTTGTCAAGCAATGTTGGGGGAACAAACACAGACACACAAACATATACATACATACATATATATATATATATATATATATATTACGGAGATGTACTCGCATAGCAAGTAATTTGATCTGAGATCGTGTGCTGAAACGAAAACAATTGCAGCGTGGAAGGTGTTTATAAGCCATTTAAGAAACACACAAAAGCCGTTCGATTCACTTCAACATTTAAGTTTAATTTGTCAAAATATTTTCGTCGCTAAAATCCGCGACCTGTTCACTGACAAAAATCCGTGCTGCATATATACACACATATACAATGGGATTCTTTCAGTTTCTGTCTACTAAATCCATCACAAGGCTTTGATCAGCCCGAGGCTATAGTAGAAGACACTTGCCCAAGGTGCCACACAGTGAGACTGAACCCAGAACTATGTGGTTGGTAAGCAAGCTACTTACCACATTAGCCACTCCTGCGCCTATATATATAATATGTGTGTATATGTGTGTAAGTAGGTCTTTGTGTCTGTGTTTGTCTCCTGCCACTGCTTAACAACTGGTGTTTGTGTGTTTACATCCCCGTAACTTAAAGGTTCAGCAAAAGAGACTGATAGAAAAAGTACCAATCTTAACAAAAGAGAATAAAAGCACTGGAGTCAATTTACTCAACCATAAATTCTTCAAGGTGGTTCCCCAGCTTGGCTTCTGTCTGGTGACTGAAACTAGTAAAATCTAAACTATAATACCCCTCATCAGCAAAAGTTATTAAAATATAAACAGCAGAACTCTAAGGCCTCTGTTGAATATATTCCCAGAAATCATGTCCGAACATGTTGTTACATTTCGGTAATTTCAGCTAGCAGTATGATTTTATGAACAGCATTATTGAATAAGATTATTCGAACAAATGTACCAGTGAAAGATTTGAAATATCAATAATGTTTTCTGTTATTATTTCAATTATATTTAAGGCTGCAAGCTGGTGGAATTATTACCATGCCGAGCAAAATGCTTAATGGCATTTCTTATTTCTTTACTGCCCACAAGGGGCTACACACAGAGGGGGCAAACAAGGACAGACAAACGGATTAAGTCAATTATATCAACCCCAGTGCATAACTGGTACTTATTTAGTCGATCTCGGTGGAATTTGAACTCAGAACGTAATGGCGGACAAAAAACCTATTTCTATTTCTTTATTACCCACAAGGGGCTAAACACAGAGGGGACAAACAAGAACAGACATAGGTATTAAGTCGATTACATCGACCCCAGTGCGTAACTGGTACTTAATTTATCGACCCCGAAAGGAGGAAAGGCAAAGTCGACCTCGGCGGAATTTGAACTCACAACATAACACAGACGAAATACTGCTAAGCATTTCGCCCGGCGTGCTAACATTTCTTATTTTTTTACTGCCCACAAGGGGCTATACACAGAGGGGACAAACAAGGACAGACAAATGGATTAAGTCGATTACATCGACCCCAGTGCATAACTGGTACTTGTTTAATCGACCCTGAAAGGATGAAAGACAAAGTCGACTTTTGCAGAATTTGAACTCAGAACGTAACGGCAGATGAAATACCTCTAAGCAATTTCGCCCAGCGTGCTAACGTTTCTCATTTCTTTACTGCCCACAATTGGCTACACCTAGAGGGGACAAACAAGGACAGACAAATGGATTTAGTCGATTATATGATTCCCAGTGCATAACTGGTACTTATTTAATCGACCCCGAAAGGATGAAAGGCAAAGTCGACCTCAGCGGAATTTGAACTCAGAACGTAGTGGCAGACAAAATACCGCAAAGCATTCCATCGAGCGTGCTAACGTTTCTGCCAGCTTGCCTTAAATGCTTAATGGCATTTCGTCCATCTTTAGGTTCTCAGTTCAAATTCCAGCTTTGCTTTGAATCCTTTCAGTGTCGATAAAATTGATACCAGTTGATCAATGGGGATGCTATAATTGACTTACCTCCCTTGAACTTCCTGGTGCTATGCCAAAATCTGAAACCAATATTTCAATTATATTTGATTTGACTCTGTTCTCCTACAATATTGCTTAATCTCAATTATCTACTATAATAATACTCTTGTGTTTTTCTCTCTCACAACATATGAATGAGAAAGGAAGGGGTGATAGATGACTAAGGAAGGAAGGGATGATGGCAAGCTGGTGGTGGGAGTGTTTCAACTCTGTGTGAGCATATATGTGTTTGTGTGTGCATGTGCAAAGGAAGTATGTGAATGTATGTGTGAACGTGTGTTCTTTCTGTTAAAAACGATGATCGATGTCACATCTCAAAAGACAACCACTAGATAATATTGACAAGTGCATCAATTTGATTTACCAATCATATTTTTTATATATAAAATACTACAATTAGCCGTCATTTTTGACGGCACGGGGCCAGCTAGTGCTCAATATTATGATTGTTTAATTGTGCAGTATTGGAGTATATGAGTGTAATGTGGTGTAGTTATAATGTATCATGCATTCACAGTACATTATAAATAACGTGTGTGTGTATGGTCTTTTGTTTGTACATTGATTTAACAGACCTTGTAAGTGACTCTTTCTTCGTTTTCACTGAGAATCAACTATCAACAAGTGCAAAACACGTTCAGATTTATCACCGTTTCTGTGAATAATCAAATCATTCCTCCTCTAGCCATGTTAACTTACTGTTAATAATTTCAACTAAAATAAGGCAGCCAGCTGGCAGAATCGTTAGCATGCGTAGGAGTGGTGGCTGTGTGGTAAGTAGCTTGCTTACCAACCACATGGTTCCGGATTCAGTTCTACTGCGTGGCACCTTGGGCAAGTGTCTTCTACTACAGCCTCAGGCCGACTAAAGCCTTGTGAGTGGATTTGGCAGATGGAAACTGAAAGGAGCCATCATATATATGTGTGTGTGTGTGTGTGTGTATGTTTTCTGTGTTTGTCACCCTAAATTTATTTGCTTGACAACTGATGCTGGTGTGTTTACATCCCTGTAACTTAGTGGTTTGGCAAAAGAGACCGATAGAATAAGTACTAGGCTTACAAAGAATAAGTCCTGGGCTCGATTTGTTCAACTAAAGGTGGTGCTCCGGCATGGCTGCAGTCAAATGACTGAAACAAGTAAAAGAGTATGCCAGGCAAAATATTTAGTGGCTTTTCGTCCATCTTTACGTTCTGAGTTCAAATTCTGCCAAGGCTGACTTTGCCTTTCATCCTTTCGGGATTGGTCAAATAATTACCATATGAGCACTGGGATCAATGTAACTGACTTTCCTCCTCCCCTGAAGTTGCTGGCCTGGTGCCAAAATTTGAAACCATTAATTTCAACAAAATGTATTTTTTAAAATTTAAGTTATCGCTTTTATCTTTGACTTAACCAACCATTGTTTAACAATTGTTTCAGTCATTTGACTGCGGCCATGCTGGAGCACCACCTTTAGTCGAACAAATTGACTTTGTAACCTAGTACTTATTCTATCGGTCTCTTTTGCTGAACCGCTAAGTTACGGGGACGTAAACACACCAGCTTCGGTTGTCAAGCGATGTTGGGGGACACAAACACATACACACATGTACATATATAAATATAATATATACATGCATATATACGACGGGCTTCTTTCAGTTTCCGTCTGCCAAATCCACTTACAAGGCTTTAGTTGGCCCAAGGCTATTATAGTAGAAGACACTTGCCCAAGGTGCCACGCAGTGGGACTGAACCCGGAACCATGTGGTTGGTAAGCAAGCTACTTACCACACAGCCACTTGCACTGAACTACGGGTACAAATGGTTGCAGCTCACCTATATCACCATTTGTGAATGGACTGCAACCAGTGAAGATTCTTAATGTTTTCCACTAGCATTGCTTTTAAATTCTTCTGGATTAACAAA
>NC_043011.1:45782198-45807198 GCF_006345805.1 Octopus sinensis
CTAGCCCATAGGGGCAATTGTGCTTGCAAACCCATTTCATTTCGCCTCAGGCTGATATACTTATATGCACAAAATATAGTAAATTTTTGATTATGAAATTTATACAATATTCGTATGCCTATTTGCAACACAGGTCACGTTTCCACTACAACTTAGAATGTTTTAACTCGAACAGAAAATCATCCGGTAATTGCCATTTGAATGGAAATTTTGTTTGCGCTATAAATCATATATTACTAGGTTTGTACTATCCCCTTGAGACCCAGCTACACTCTAGCTGAAAAATATTGAATACCTCATAAATAATATAAATATATTAAATTCAGTGGTGGTATTAATGAATATGTTATGCATTAATTTAATGTGCTAAACTTATCTTTATTTATGTATATTGAATTATACATAGATATAAACAAGACCTACACAGATATACTCTTTTACTTGTTTCAGTCATTTGAATGCGGCCATGCTGGAGCACCGCCTTTAGCTGAGCAAATTGACCCCAGGACTTATTCTTTGTCAGCCTAGTACTTATTCTATCAGTCTCTTTTGCCGAACCACTAAGTTACAGGCACGTAAACACACCAGCATCGGTTGTCAAGCGATGTTGGGGGAGACAAACACAGACACACAAAGATATACACACACACCACACACACACACACACACATATATATATATATATAGTGCAGGGGTGGGGAAACCCTAGCCCATAGGGGCAATTGTGCTTGCAAACCCATTTCATTTCGCCTCAGGCTGATATACTTATATGCACAAAATATAGTAAATTTTTGATTATGAAATTTATACAATATTCGTATGCCTATTTGCAACACAGGTCACGTTTCCACTACAACTTAGAATGTTTTAACTCGAACAGAAAATCATCCGGTAATTGCCATTTGAATGGAAATTTTGTTTGCGCTATAAATCATATATTACTAGGTTTGTACTATCCCCTTGAGACCCAGCTACACTCTAGCTGAAAAATATTGAATACCTCATAAATAATATAAATATATTAAATTCAGTGGTGGTATTAATGAATATGTTATGCATTAATTTAATGTGCTAAACTTATCTTTATTTATGTATATTGAATTATACATAGATATAACAAGACCTACACAGATATACTCTTTTACTTGTTTCAGTCATTTGAATGCGGCCATGCTGGAGCACCGCCTTTAGCTGAGCAAATTGACCCCAGGACTTATTCTTTGTCAGCCTAGTACTTATTCTATCAGTCTCTTTTGCCGAACCACTAAGTTACAGGCACGTAAACACACCAGCATCGGTTGTCAAGCGATGTTGGGGGAGACAAACACAGACACACAAAGATATACACACACACACACACACACACACATATATATATATATATATATATACATACATATATACAACGGGCGTCTTTCAATTTCCATCTACCAAATCCACTCACAAGGCTTTGGTTAGCTCGAGGCTAGTAGAAGACACTTGCCCAAGTTGCCATGCACTGGGGCTAAACCCAGAACCATGTGGTTGGTAAGCAAGCTACTTACCACACAGCCACTCCTGTGCCTATGTAAGAGTTAGAATTTGTGCTCCATCTGTGGATCATTTTCTTTTGAAATTTTTACCTGCTACGCCACCCCTGCTTTAGTGGCTGACAATATGTGCATCTCTGATCATGAGCAGGAGTGGTGGGGGAACATCAGAGCCATGTGTTGAGAGGGATTCTTTGGGGTTTGAATAAATTAAACGAAAGCAAAATTTGAAGTATTTTTCATATGTTCAAGGGGTAAGCAAATAGAAAATAACAGCTGCTACTTAAGGACAAAAACCATGTTACAGAGTGTAATAATTGAAAGGTGGTGAGCTGGTAGAATCATTAGTGTGCTGGTCAAAATGCTTAGCAGCGCTTCTTCTGGTTCTTTAGTTCCTGAGTTCAAATTCTGCCAAGGTCTACTTTACCTTTAATCCTTTTGAGGTTGATAAAATAAGAACTGCTTGAGCTTTGGAGTTGAAGTAGTTGAGAGGGATCTTTGGGGTTTGAATAAATGTAGCTAAAACAGAGTTTGAAGGAAATATTAACCATTTTTCATATGTTCTAGGAGTAAGCAAAAAGAAAATAACAGTTGCTACCCATGGATGAAAATCATGTTACACAGTACAATTGTTTTCTCATGCTAGCATGGCTTACATGGAGGCTATAAATGAGGAAGGATTTTTATGATCAGATGTTCTTACAGTCTGTAATCCTCACCTGTTTTCAAGTAAGGGATTTTCTCTTATTCCAGGGCACTTAAAAAATACAGAGCTATCAGATGGCTTGTTGAACAGGAAATGTAAAAAAAAAAAAAGTCACCATTTGTAGCTATCATTCAGCATGGTTTATACGAGATCTGAGGAAAAAGTATTGAGACTGGTGCTTAAAAAGAAAACTACAGGGCATATCAATTTGGCATTTAATATCCTTCAGAATAGGCCTCTTCTGAAGCCACAGACTTTACCCAGCCTTGTTTCTATTGATGGAACTGTTCCTTGGGATAGTGAACAGCTGCCTCATAGCATTTTCCTGAATGTCCTTGATGTCTTGAAATCTTGCGGTCTTCCACTGCAAAGACTAAGCCTTGGTTTCGGGGTCATTAACATAGAGATGCTGCAGGGAACTTTAGAAAGAATAAGTCCTGGGGTCGATTTGCTCAACTAAAGGCGGTGCTCCAGCATGGCTGCAGTCAAATGACTTAAACCAGTAAAAGAGAGTACACAAACTTCAAAAGTTTTCACCAAATATGATCAACTCCATACAAAAATATTTGCTGTTATTCGTTTTTACAAAAAATGCAGCTGAAACCAGAGAAAAATGATAAATGAGAAATTTTTATATGAATAAAAAAATTCAAAAATATGCTGTGATGCCAACTATAATTAGATTTGTCAGTGACATTACTGATTTCAGGAATGAACAGGTAGAAAATTTCCCACAATGCAACATAACCTAGTTCAGGTAGTTGTGATACTATTAATAAATTATTCCACAGCTCAACCTACAAATTGATATTTACTACTTTTGAAATAAATCTGACATGTTCTGCATCTTTTAATCAATCTAACACGTACTGGAGCAATAAAACCAAAAGCCTATTGCTTAAGAATTCATACTTCTAAATTGTTATAAGTTCTCACTTTCACATCAATTAGCTTGAAATTTCTCATTTATGACCCACAAAGGTTTAAAATGAAGCTCAACAGTTCTTTACCTTGCTGCCAATTAATATGGCAAAACAGCATACAATGACTCCTTCTTTGAAGTAGCAAGGTTATGAAAAAATACTGGAAACGATATTGAGAGCAGCAGACACGACTTGTAGGAGAAGATTGGGTGGCTTCGTTAATTAAAGTACTTCAAATGTCTCCTTCTAAAAGCTAATAAATCATTGTCACTTATTTTCCCAAACCCATTGATTCATTGAGATGTTGCAGGGAACTTTTGTGTGACAATTTAACCCTTTAGCCATATCCAGCCAAAATATTCTACATAGGTGCAGGAGTGGCTGTGTGGTAAGTAGCTTGCTTACCAACCACATGGTTCCGGGTTCAGTCCCACTGCGTGACACCTTGGGCAAGTGTCTTCTACTATAGCCTCAGGCCGACCAAAGCCCTGTGAGTGGATTTGGTAGACAGAAACTGAAAGAAACCCGTCGTATATATGTGTATATATATATATATATATATATGTGTGTGTGTGTGTGTGTGTGTGTGTGTGTGTGTCTGTGTTTGTCCCCCCTACATCGCTTGACAACCAATGCTGGTGTGTTTATGTCCCCATAACTTAGCGGTTCGGCATAAGAGAATAAGTCCTGGGGTCGATTTGCTCGACTAAAGGCGGTACTCCAGCATGGCTACAGTCAAATGACTGAAACAAGTAAAAGAGTACATTTTTTTATATTCAAACCAGCCAAATCCAGTTTCTTACATCTTACCCCTACAATCATCATCATCATCATTTAACGTCCGTTTTCTATGCTAGCATGGGTTAGATGGTTTGAAAGAAGCTGGAAAGCTTCACTAGGCTGCACTTGTCTGATTTGGCATGGTTTCTATGGCTGAATGCCTAACACCAACCAATTTACAAAGTGTACTGGGTGCCTTTTATGTGGCACCAATTCAGGTGCTTATGTGGAATTGGCATGTAAAAATATCATTCTGAAAATTATAAAGCCACATTACCAAAATTTCACAGCTATGAAATGATATATAATCAATTTAAAACAATGTGAATAAATAAGCATTACATTTGACAGAGTAATTTGTGTGGAGACACTTAATGAGGGTTAATTTGAGTAGACAAAGTATGTGAGAATAATTAATTTGGTGTAATGGTTTACAAAGCCATCTGGACTACAAGAGCTGTATTATTGTTGAGTTCCCATCAGTGGTTCTGTGGACATTTTTCTGTCTCGGATGCATGATTGTAAAGTGTCTAATTCAATTTATAATTCATCTTATGTTAATTAACAGTTCAACAAGGCTTGATTTGATTGGTTCAGAATTGCATTGTTTATTGTCTTCTAATTGGTTGATTTTTGTTTAGCCTCATCTTGTATCAGCATTCAAAGTTTTGATTCAGGCATCTTATCAAATTAACTTTGTGCTCTCGCTTTGTATTGAGTTGTAATCACAGCCAGTACTGTGGATCCAGGGGAAACGGTGAACAAAACCGATTTTTAATATTTGTCCTCTTTCTCTAAAAAAGAGAAATCGATTATTAATTTGATAGCATAGTTGAAAATTGTACCACAAATTATAGTGCCAACTTTTAGAAAGAAGATAGATCTTGAGCAACCTAGATGAGATTTAAATGTACAATTTCAATTTCCTGATCTATTGTAAATTTTTCATCCTGGTAAAATAATAAAAGCTGTATACACATGGAACAGTTGATTGATTGACAATCGAACAATTCTTCTTAACAGGTTTAAATTTGAGAAATATTTTCATTAAGCAGCAGCCCCAGAAAGAAAGCATGCCTAATCCTTAAGGGCAAACTTAATGCCTTAATCTCTGTGTACAGTTGAGATTACTATTTATTCATCAGTTTACATTCACCCAGGAGGTAAACCTGAACTACAGAATGTTAGAATTATTGTATTGAGTGTGTTTTTATTGACTCAACAAAAGCAACGCTGCTGTTATATTGCTGGCTATTTGCAGTTTTGCTAAAACCTCTTAGTAAAACTTTTCTAGTCGTAATCTTTAATTGATTTCTTTATTCTGATATTTTGATTAAACATTTTATTTCTAATAATCAATTCTTGTTCTATGGATGAAAATTTTTTTTAGAAAACTCTCAAAGGAATAAGGATTGAAAGTTCAATTTTCAGTGTTGGTTATTTTTTCTCCTTTTTGTTGACTAAATGTATCTTTTAGTTCATCCGAAGTGAAGTGGTGGCACTGATTGTAGTATTTTCAAACTTCAGATTGATAGGTGAGCACATTTGATATGGTGTATTTTCTTGGATGCCAACACTTGGGAAATGGAAGGAGGACAGTATCTTAAACCTGGAGATTAGGGTTAAGTGCTTGCAACAGGGAAAACTTTGCTAAAGGCACTGAAGGTGCTAGAAAGTGGTGTTAAAAGTGAGTGAGGAATAAAGTCTACTGCTCATATAATTATCATCTTTTATCTTTTACTTGTTTCAGTCATTAGACTGTGGCCATGCTGGGGCACAACCTTGAAGATTAGTTGGATGAATCAACCTTAGTTCTTTTTAAGCTTGGTACTTATTGTGTCAAACTCTTTTGCTGAACCACTAAGTTACAGGGATGTAAGCACATCATCAGTAGTTATCAAGCAATAGTGGAGGGCAAACATGGATACAGACACACACACATATCCTGGTTAAGCTTAGTTGTTGATAGGAAGATATTTTCGAGAATATAGATTGGGAGAAGTGTTTATTGTTGCTTAGTGTAAAAGAAGCAGAGCAAGATATACATTGAGTGGGTTTGTTGGAAGTTGGTATATATATTTCTTTATTGCCCACAAGGGGCTAAACATAGGGGGGACGAACAAGGATTGGCAAAGGGATTAAGTCGATTACGTCGACCCCAGTGTGAAACTGGTACTTTATTTATCGACCCCGAAAGGATGAAAGGCAAAGTCGACCTTGGTGGAATTTGAACTCTGAACGTAATGACAGACGAAATACCGCTAAGCATTTCGCCCGGTGCGCTAACGTGTCTGCCAGCTCGCTGCCTTATTTGTTGGAAGTTGGTATACAATGAACATGTTTGGCAGCAGGTTGAGAAAATGGTTGGAGAGAATTTTAGTAAACATTTAGAAATTCAATAGCTTTTACTTCAATGTAATCTAGAATGTATTTGTGTGTAATGGGTAGACCATGTTAGATCTGTAAATATTCAGCTAATAAAGGGCTTTGTAAATAGTCACCAGTGATTTAAAATTGAAGGGGCTACTATTGACTCATAAAGAGGAAATTAAGCTTGTATGAATTGGATATATGAAATATAGGGTTTTACTGAGAATTTGTCAGATTAATGAGCCTAGAAATTTATTAAGTGTATATTGGGTTGGTCAGGAGTCCTTGGATGTAGTATAAATAAGATTTTACACTGTTTTAGTAAAGGTTTTGGTCAGCTTGAGGTGCCACACAGTGGGACTGAACCCAGAACCATGTGGTTGGGAAGTAAGCTTCTTACCACACAGCCACTCCTTTGCCTATATGACTACATTATCCAATGTATCCAACCATTTTTTTAAAAGGACAGTTGTGTATGATCTAAGAGAAATTCTGTTGCTATTTCTAGCTAATTTAACGATCCCTTAGGGACTCCCTTATGTTTTCCTACTACTAAATTACATTTGAGTGCAGTGATAATTGATATTCATTTCTGAAATCAGATGCATTAACTTACTGTGTGAATAGTTAACTCGTGTATAATTTATACAATTATGAAGAACGATATCATGAAGAAGAACATTCGGTGCCAAAATTATCAGTCTAAATGAAACACTGTACTGAAACTGCATCAGTTAAGAAGTTGCAGAGATATTCTTCATATCTCCATACATGTTATGAAATAATATACACACTTGGCTTGTTAATTTAAAGTAAATAATCATGGTACCGAAGAACCACCTGTCAGTGTTACAAAAATCAGAAATACTGTTATTATGTTTCGAGTAACATACAGAAATCATATACTTCAAAATTGACGCATGCTCTGCTGATTGTTGATAGACACATTCTTATATTTTAGCAATTCAGTGTTGAGATCTCCAAATTAGTTCCTTCTACTGTCAAAAACTGTGAATCTTTTTTTAAATTCACATAAATGTATGTCGGCTTATCAAAACATTCTAGTGTTCTGAGAAATAGTTTGTGCTAAATTTCAAGTTAATGAAGGCAGAATGAGCTCAGAAGCTGTCAAATATCTATTTTCATCTGATCGGCTTTGACATAATTGCTCCTGTGATATACCAATTAGGTTGATATTTAGAATAATAGAGATGTCTGTTCAAACTCTTCATGGTTATTTCCAGAAAGTGCTATACAGTTTATGGACTATTAAATGTTGTCTGTATAAACTAAAACTTTTTCATGTGAATCAGACATATCTATATGTATTAAATAATCTCATTCTGGACATGATGTTAACCCATCATAAGTCAACTTTTGCTATATCCTATTATCTGAATTATAAGTGGACCGAGTCCCCTTAGAATAAAATATTACATACTAGTGGTATCCGTGAATATTTCACAGAATTAACAGTACACCTATTGGGCTATTTCTGAAAACTCTATCCAAAAAACCTGAAAGTGTAGCATGTGTTGTGTCCATATCAAGAGATAGTCATTCATCTCTTACTCATTGAAAAGTGAAAGAAATTGGAATCCGATGATTACTAAATGGATTTTTATATACTTTATATACTTTGTGCACAATTTTATAGACTTAATACACAGCACTCACTCTGCCTTACCCTCCTTTTCTCTGTCCTTTTTCTTTCTCCCCCTTTTTTCTCTTGCTCTTTGCCTTTCTCTTCAACTAATCGCATGAAAGCATTTCAGATGGACTAAGTAATGGAGGGAAAAAAACTTAGTTAAAAAAAGAAAATTATTCACTTCAATCACCACCACCACTACTTACAAGAGAAAAGGTTGTGCTCTTGTTATTTTGGAAGTACTTCCTTAACTAGTATAGGAAAGATCAAAAGGAACCGCAAATCATGGGTTGGTGAAGCAGTGGGAAATTAAACTTTTAATATTAAGATTTTCCTGACAAATGTAATGTTTATTTATTCACATTGTTTAGTATTAGTCATACTTTGCCTCAAAATTTACAAGATTTCAATGATGTGATTAATTATTTTTAGAATTACAATGTAAGGAAGGTGTTAAAGACCAAATATGGTCAGTTTGAACAGTAAAACAGGTAGAATATTTTGGCTGGATATGGGTGGTTTGAATTCTAAAAAGCTAAGTTATCCCCAGACAAAAACTTTCCCAAATGCTTGAAATAAATGGAACTCTGTTAAAGCACCTTCCACTCCCAAACCCAGGTGGTGATGCTAAACTAGGTGACATATTAAATCTACAACTCAAGAACAGGTACAGTCCATCTGGCAGGCTTTCACACAGTTTCCATCTGTATAATTTCACCCACAGCTATAGGTTGATTTGAAGCTGTGGTAGTAGATGCTACACTACAAGACCAGACTCTGAACAAAACCATATGATTGCCAAATGAACTATATTTCATAATATGAAATAGTTTCTGAACTAGAATTGAAGATAATGAGAGAAGTTCTGCAACTCTATAGTAAAGCTATTTCTGATAACAAATTGACAATCTAATCAGTCATATTGTAACTGAATTGTTGCTATTATATTTAAAAGAGATTAATATTAACTCATAGATTGGTTATTTCAGGAAGTTCCTCGTATTGGAATATATATATATATATTGAATGTTATTGAACTGTCTGTACGAGGAGTTGTAAATTTTGGAATTAACCTAGCTAAGCATTGTCTTAATTTAATTTACAATACAGAAGACTTTGTACAAGTTGGTGTTTATGTAGTTGTGTTACTTTTTTCATGTACTTCATGTACTTCATGTACTTCTCTCCACCCTCATATTAATTATGGGTTCCTTTGCCAAATGAAATGAAACTAGTGTGTGGCTTCAGAGAACTTATTGCTGTGTATTCCTAGAGGTTATCATTTTAATGACTATCAGGTATGTGTTACCGTATGTCATCACCTATTTTGTCCTCATTCATCGAGCTGAATGACACCAAAAACTTAGGAGGATTCACTTTAATTTCACAGAAATTACTTGTTTAACATAAGTTCTGAAGTTCAACTAGAAATTTTATATTTTCCTCAGTGTGTCTCTATGTTTGGACTATGTCTATATTTGTGTGCTTGGGTATTTTGGGGCTGTGTATGTATATATATATATATATATATATATATATACATATATATATGTCTGGGCTGTCTTTGGGCTGATTGTGTTTGGGCTATGTGTGTATGTGTCTTTGGGCTACATATATATATTTGGGTTGTATATATATATGTGTGTATAAGCAGTATTTATGTGTATGTGAAATGTCTATGGCCTGTATTTATGTGTGTGTGTGATAGTTTACCAAATAAGGAAAAGATCTTGTAAAAAAATAAATATTGACCCCCCACCACCTCCTGCTTTATATCTAAATTCATTTTGTTTGTAGTTACTATTGATGGTATTTTTATCAGTGGTTGTGGTGATGATGTTGATGGTTGTGTTATTGGTAGTAATAGTATAGCAAAAGAGAAAGTCTAGTAAATGTTATTGCTCATCTGATTGAGTTGTGGATGCAATTAAAACATTGATCTTTCAGAAATAAAATAAAAGAAAAACTAAACACTCAGGAAATGATTACAAGAATATTTTTTTTTTGTTTTAAAAAGAGCACTTTAAAAAAAAAACAAAATCAAATACCATTGATTTTTTTTTGTTGCTAGTTTTTAACTTTTAAAATATCTTTCTAATTAACATTTTCTATTTGATCAAATATTTCAAATAACAAACCCAATAATAAGAAATTGACTTTTTATATAAGCAGCCCTAAATGGAAATTGATGAGCCAGTATGATTGATTGATTGATTGATTCTAGTTTCAGCTTATGAGCTGTGGCCATGCTGGGGCACCGCCATTTGGTGTTGCTACTTGGTTTCACTTCATGGAGGCTTTCTAGCAACTGCTATTTGGTGCATGAGAGAGTTCGATGCAGCTGCCCTCATCTGCCCCTCCTGCCGTGAAGTTGGTTCATCTGGGACACCTGACAGGAAGAGATCCAGCTTCATTTTAAAGACATCTGTATCCACCCCATGCAGGTCTCTCAGGTTCTTCGGGAGGATATTGAAGAGCTGTGGGCCTCGGAAGCCCAGGCTATCACAGAATCTTGTCCTACATCTTGATGGCAGGTTTGGAGTCCTAGGCACCACGCAGTGGTGCCCAGTTCTGGCATTTGCGTAACTCTCGATGCCAAAGTTCAGGACACTTCCCTCCAGGATCTTCCAGATGTATATTATGGCATATCTTTCCCGCCTACGCTCCAGGGAATATAATTTTAATCTCTTGAGTCTTTCCCAGTAGCTTACATTCTGCATAGAGGCTATCTTCTTTGTGTAGCGTCGTTGGATCGCCTCAAGTTCTGTGATCAACTTGACACTGGATGGTGACCATAGCTGAGAGCAATAGTCAAAGTGGCTTAGGACAAGTGTCTTCCAGAGGACCATCATGGTTTCTTGTTCTCTTGTTCTAAAGGTTCTAAGAATCCATCCAGCCAGCCGTCTACATTTCATTGTCAGTTTAGCAACATGTACATGAAAGGTCGCGTCATCACTCATGTGAATACCCAGGTCACGTACTGATTGTGCCTCTGGGATTGCAATCCCTCCGGGTCCAGTGTATTCATTGGGTATTGCATTCAGTTTTGCATGCTGATAGTATAAAGCTTGAAACTTTCCAGCATTGAACTGCATGCTATTTTTTTCAGCCCACTTGTATATTTCGTCCAGCTCACATTGCAGGTGTTTAGTGTCCTCAGGGTTCTGTATTGCCTGTGAAACTTTTGTATCATCTGCATAACTTGTGATCGTGGATCTCTGCGTGGCTGAGGGCATGTCTGAGAGGGCCATTATGAACAGTAGTGGTCCCAAAACAGTGCCCTGTGGAACACCGCTCACTATTTGCGTGCTAATGGAAGTGGCCCCATTGGCTACTACCACCTGACTTCTATTCTTCAGAAAGTTGTGAAGCCATTCTCCTAGTTTTCCAACTATGCCAAGATCACGCAGTTTGTGACATATCATTCCATGATCGACTTTATCGAAGGCCTTTGCGAAGTCGAGATATATGACTTCCACATTTGAGTGGTTGAGCAGTTGTTTCAGCACCCAGTCATAGTGCTGCAGGAGCTGAGTTAAGCAGCTTCTTCCTGGTCGGAAACCATGTTGGGTGTCAGGCAGCAAGTCATTTTCTTCAAGGAAGGTGATTAGTTTCCTTCTGACTATTCGTTCCATGACCTTGCTGATGTGTGAGGTCAGAGAGATAGGTCTGTAGTTCTTGGCCTCCGCTCTGCTACCTCCTTTATGAATAGGGCATATTTTACCTTCCTTCAGTCCCCTTGGAAGTTTGCCAGCTGCAAGGAAGCTCTGAAAGAGGAACTGCAGTGGTCTTGCTAAGACTCTCTTACATACTTTTAGGAGGATTGCCGGGAATCCATCGGGGCCAATAGCTGAGTCTATTTTCATTTCATCTATAGCCTTTATTACATCGTCTTCCTTTATATCGATGTAATTTATCGTCGCCGCCTCTGATTCTATATCTGCAGTGGTAAAGAAGTCAGTTGGATTGCTGATTTGGAAAAATATAAGGTTTAGCTGATAATAAAGTTATTGATACAGTTCTTTGTAAAAGCATTTAGCTTAGTGATTAGGGGATATTTGGCTCATGATTGTAAGGTTGGGATTCTTGGTGGAGCATTCTGTCCTTGAGCAAGACCCTTTATTTTACATTGCTCCTGTTCATTTGGCCGGCAAAATTGAGTTGTGCGAGTGTATTTCAAAGGGCCAGCTTCATCACATTCTGTGCCATGCTGATTCTTCCTGAGAACTACGTTAAGAGTACATATGTCTGTGGAGTACTCAGCCACTTGCGTGTTAATTTCTCAAGCTCTCTTTTCCATAGATTGAATCAACTGAAACCTTCATCATTATAACCGACTGGCTGCCAATTATAGTTCCTTATTTTGTTCATTATATTTTCCTGAAACGATTTAACTAAACTTGATAATATAGGAGAGTTTGTTTGTAGTCATGCTAATCACAGTACTGACCAGACCATCAGATGCTGCCATACACCACTGGTCACAAAACATTTCCAGTTCAGTTATGATTGGGCCATTCTTTTCCATCTTGACCCAAACTGCTTGACCAAATCACCTTCCCATTATCATGGCCTTTCAAGTGGCCTTTTCCAATCTCTTTGATACCACTCGGCAATGGCACATGTCCAGCGGCTGTCTGTTTTTTTCTTACTCTGCAATCACACTGTTCACTCTGCTCTGCTCTTGAATTATCTCATTTTGAATGCGCTCTCTTAATGATACTTCCTAGCCTGGGTCTTTCCATGGCCTGTTGCATCATAGCCAATCGATGCTCCATCCCTTTTGTAATAGCTCACATCTCATTTTGAATGTGCTCTCTTAATGATACTTCCTAGCCTGGGTCTTTCCATGGCCTGTTGCATCAAGATAAAGGTTTGAACATTTTGTGGATTTGTAAGTTGTTTGCTATTTGGGGTGAAAAGGAATTCTGTTGTTTTGGGGCTGTAATCTTCATCAGAGAAATCCTCATTGCTTCTTCAGTAAAGAATTCTATGTGGTACATTGAAATTCATCTTGGCCAATGTAACAAAGACTCCTACAGTTTTGTAAACTTTACTAATTAAAGGGTTTGGCCTCATGCTAGACACTATTAATAGCCATTAATACTCTTTTCCTCTTTTACTTGTTTCAGTCATTTGACTGTGGCCATGCTGGAGCACCACCTTTAGTCGAGCAAATTGACCCCAGGACTTATTCTTTTGTAAGCCTGGTACTTATTCTATTGGTCTCTTTTGCCGATCCACTAAGTTATGGAGACGTAAACACATCGGTTGTCAAGTGATGTTGGGAGGGGGGACAAACACACACACACAAACATATACACACATATACATATGTATATATATATACATATATACAACGGGTTTCTTTCAGTTTCCGTCTACCAAATGCACTCACAAGGCTTTGGTCGGCCCGAGGCTATAGTAGAAGACACTTGCCCATTGTGCCATGCAGTGGGACTGAACCTGGAACCATGTGGCTGGTAAGCAAGCTACTCACCACACAGCCACTCCTGTGCCTATAATTAATGATGAGAATTATTGTAAATGATATATTTTTTAGAATATTTGCTTTAGATATTGGTTGCATATGAGTTAAGTTATTCTAATGAAGTTTCTTTTGTGGAGATTTTATATTCAGAAACAAACATAAAAACTAAACAAAACAAAAAAATAAAAACAAACAAACTGTGAAAATCCATATTATATTGACAAATATATTTACCTGAAACTCAAACCAGTGAATAGTCTTGCACTGTCAAGAATTCTTTAGATTATCTCTCTTGCCAGAAGCTTCACTGTCACAGAAATTTGGTTAGATATCTTTCAATTTGCTCAGACAGTTAAACTCTTGCTTAAGGAAACGGTTTTCTCTGTTTCAGTAAGGGCTACTTGGCTGGAAAAGGTCAGTGAATTTAAAACAATTATTAGAATGCAACAGTCTTCTTTGATTTGGTGTTTGTCATTTCTGTCTGGAGAATTGTCATTATTGCTGTGGGGTGTTATTTGTATAGATTGGAGATGATGTGAATGTTGGGCTGGTTTATTGGTAGTAGTGGTGATGGTGGTGGAGGTGGTGGTGGTATGGGATAGGAAAGTATGTATTTTCTGTCACTGAAAGCACAGGATGGAATATAATCTGTTAATAAATTATAACCAACTGAACATGTGCCTCCTTTAGAGTGGAAACTTTGAAATGACTGAGCTGTGATCAGATGGAGTAGCTTTACTATTAATCCTCTTGGGACAGCCAGGTCGATTGATCAGCCCAAGTGATACAAGCTGAAAGGTCTTTGAGGCAAAATGCTTAGCAGTACTTCGTCTGCTGTTATGTTCTGAGTTCAAATTCCACCGAGGTCGACTTTGCCTTTCATCCTTTCGGGGTTGATAAATTAAGTACCAGTTATGCACTGGGGTTGATGTAATCGACTTAATCCCTCTGTCTGTCCTTGTTTGTCCCCTCTATGTTTAGCCCCTTGTGGGCAATAAAGAAATAGGAAAGGACTTTGAGGTCGATCTGTTGGCCTGATGGAACAAATGCTGTGAATGGTTGGTTTTGAAGTGTAATAACTAATCAGTAGATGTATCTCAGTAGAATAAAAAAATTTTAGTCTTTTTTGGTTACGCATACTAAAACACTGTGTATCTCAGAAGGGTTAAAGAACATAATATATACAAAAATAATTCTGGTGATGGCAGGTTCAGGTTGTACATTCATAGAACAATGCATGATGTAGATGCTGAGAATGACTTCAAAATAAATGTTTTTTTTCTGCATGTTAATAATTCATTGTTTAATGTGTTCGTTAAACAATCAATCTGTTGTTTGCTTATTTGTTCAAGTCCTTTCGTAGCTATTTGCGACCTCATCAATGACATACCCTCTCTCTTCAAGGTCTCACTCGAGTCTGTCTCAGAATTAGCTTTATGCCTCTGTGTGTGTGTGTATGTGGATATGTGGTGATAATATCTGCCTGTAACTGAATGTGGTTTTGAGTATAAATTGCAAGGTGATGTTTACTTTTTTTTTTTGTTAATTTGATTTGGTCTTTGATGTTTGTCAAAGTTTCAACATGGTCATTTTTATTTATCAAAGGATTAATACATAAGACAATCCTAAGTGGCTGAAAACACTATGGGGTTGAGATCAAATCATCCCACAGTTCTAATGGGGAGATTACGGAATACGCTGTAGAATGGGTATGCTCTGTTTGTATAAAGTGCTGAGATGAAATTGTCCTGAGGTCGAAGTAGGGAGACTACAGGATATAATACTGTTTAAAGGACACTTGGTTAGTAGAACACACTTGCTCAAGGTGACACACAGTCAGACTGAACCCAGAATCATGTGATTTGCAAACAGTAGAATAAGCACCAGGCTTTAAAAAAAGAAGTACTGGAGTTGATTCGTTTGACTAAAATTCTTCAAGGCAGTGCCCCAGCATGACCGCAGTCTAATGACTGAAACAAGTTAAAGATAACAGATAAAGGTTTCAACATTTTGTAGATTTGTAAGTTCTGTGATATTTGGGGTGAAAAGGAATTCTGTTGTTTTGGGGCTGTAATCTTCATCAGAGAAATCCTCATTGCTTCTTCAGTAAAGAATTCTATCATCATTTAACGTCCGCTTTCCATGCTAGCATGGGTTGGACGGTTCGATCGGGGATCTGGGAATCCAGAAGGCTGCACCAGGCTCCAGTCTTATCTGGCAATGTTTCTACAGCTGGATGCCCTTCCTAATGCCAACCACTCCGTGAGTGTAGTGGGTGCTTTTTACGTGCCACTTGCACAGGTGCCAGGTGAGGCTGGCATCAGCCACGGTCGGATTGGTGCATTTTACGTGCCACCGGCATGTGGTACATTGAAATTCCTCATGGTCAATGTAACAAGGATATATGTATAAGATATAATATATGTGTGTGTATACTCACACAAACATATTATATATTCACAGGTATGCACATAATGATAACCATTAAATTAGTTTTAGCAAGTATATCAAGAAATATAAGGTTCACTTCATAAGCTTATTTTTATTGAGGAAAGTATATTCATTACCAGCCAGAACTGACAGAATATGAAGTAAAGTAAACTATTTCGACATAGAACAAAATTAATGTTTAGGATTTTACATATATCTGGAATCAGACGATTCTTAAATTAGTCTTAGTTTGAGGATATTTTAGAAAATTACCTGTCTTTAACCATTTTAATAATTTCACTGCCTGTTTCGTTGACCTCCTCTTCACCTCCATCACCTAATCCATGTCTAATGAAATAAAGCAATACAAGACAGAAGAATGAAATTTATTTATTAATACGGACTTAATTCCTGATCTTTGACAATGTATCTCATTTCCTAAGTTTCAGTGGTGTAATTCCAACATGATTGGTTAGTCAGCGCTTTGCATGTTTATTCTAAGACTGAAGCAATATAAACGCTGAAACATTTGATAAAATTACAAGCAAGATATATTTTTCCATTAAATTTTAATTTGGAATGCTTACCTGCAGATGTAAATATTTACTTTTGGACAGATTTAAAGAGCTTTATTGGTACTAATCTTCTTACATTGCAATCTGAAGCTGTGTTTGACGATACTAGTTGCACATGCTTCCAATGTGTTTGTCTTCATTACTTAATGCACACATATATGTATTTCTTAAGAGCTATATATCAGCATATATTTACTCCTATTTACATACACATTCTCTCTCTCATACATACATACATGTATATGTATGTATAATATATATATATATATATGTATATATATGGGTGTGTGTGTATAATATAAATGTATATGTATAAGATATAATATATAATATATATATATATGTGTGTGTGTACTCACATACAAACACATTATATATGCACAGGTATGCAAATAATGATAAGTATTAAATTAGTTTTAGCAGGTATATCAAGAAATATAAGTATTTGAATTAATTTTGCATTCTATGAAATACATTTGTGTAGGTATGAAAGCTGTTTACTATTCATTATTTCACCAAATTTTCCAAATTAGCTTTATTTAATGTATATGTCTATGCATACATACATACATGCATATATATATATATATTATATATATATATATACACGCACACACACATGCACGCACACATGTAAATGGTTGTTTCTCAGCCTAAATGAATGTTTCACCTTGATGTCTCCAGTTTACTGTCATGTATATGTGCATGTTTGTGCCTGGTGTGTGTCCGTGTGTCCGTGTGAGGGAATGAATTAAATAACATTGCTACATACTTTCAATTCATTAGCATTTCTTTCTTTTATACTTGTCTTTCTTGTTCACCATCGTCATCAGTATTAATTTAAGTGATATTTTTTCATCCATCACAAATAATTTGTAGTTGTGTATATTTGATTTGATATGGTTGGGATGTAGAGCAGAGGAGTGTGCGATGCTTTGAGTGAAGTCAAATTTATTTTCTAAATCTATTGGTTGCTGATGAGATTGCTGGTGAGATTGTTATTTGAATAAAATTTTACTGTGTGTTACAATTGTTTTTTATGACAACTTCAGAGGGGGGAAAGTCAGTTTAAAATAATGTCTTGGACTTAAAAGCTACGATTGCATGATTGTCGATATCTAGCCTTGTGTTTCTCAGCCCATCTATTACCATTATGTACTTAGAAAACAAACAAAAATATTGCTGACACACTTCATACAGAAATTAAAAAATACTGTTCTATATTTAAGAGATGAGGAATTATGTACATTATTTACATTCGATGGATGTTTGGCCTCATCTTGTTTGTTGTTAACACAATATTTCGGCTGAATATACCCTTCAGCCTTCATCAGCTGTCTTGGGGAAATTTCAAACCCGGGTTCTCATTCCTAAGGTATTTTTCCATGTTATTATTATTATTTCGTCTGCCATTACGTTCTAAGTTCAAATTCCACCGATGTCTACTTTGCCTTTCATCCTTTCGTGGTCAATAAATAAAGTACATTGAACTGGGGTCGATGTAATTGACTTGATTTCTTTGTCTGTCCTTGTTTGTTCCCTCTGTTTAGCCCCTTGTGGGCAATAAAGTAATATATTATTACTATTGTTAGTATTCAGGTCACTACTTGGAATTGAACTCGGAATCTTGGGGTTTGTAGCCCGCGCTCTTAACCACTATACCATATTCCTGTGGTGAACTAACTTTGTATGGAAATCTAAAAAAAAAAGAAAGAAAACTTCAGTTTTGTATTTGGTTTGCAGGATTCTTGATGTGAAATCATGTGTTGAAACAAATCTTGTTGTGTTTTGGTAGGATCATTACACCAATAACGATAAACACATGCACTGGTTCAATATCATTTCCTTTTGTTTTTTGTTATCTTTTAGATATCTAACCAACTAACTAATTCATTGTTTAATGTGTTCGTTAAACAATCAATCTGTTGTTTGCTTATTTGTCAAAGTCCTTTCATAGCTATTTGCGACCTCATCAATGACATACCCTCTCTCTTCAAGGTCTGCCTTGTGTGTGTCTCAGAATTAGCTTTATGCTTTGTGTGTGTGTGTGTGTATGGTTATATGTATGTCTTTAGATATGTGGAGGTGCAATGGCCCAGTGGTTAGGGCAGTGGACTTGTGGTCGGAGGATCGCGGTTTCGATTCCCAGACCAGGCGTTGTGTGTGTTTATTGAGCGAAAACACCTAAAGCTCCACGAGGCTCCAGCAGGGGGTGGTGGCAACCCTTGTTGTACTCTTTTGCCCCAACTTTCACTCACTCTTTATTCCTGTTTCTTGAGTAATACTGTGATGGGGAATGCTGGGGGGAACACATATGCCATAGAAACCGGGAAACCGGGCCCATGAGCCTGGCTAGGCTTGAAAAGGGTGCATAAATAAATAAAATGTAGATATGTGGTTGCTTACAAGGCCAGTGAGTTCAGGTGATGGGGTAAGTTGAATACATCAATCCCAGTGATGAAAGGACTATGACAAACAAACAACCGATTGTTTAACCAACAAATTAAAACAAATGATTAATTAGTTGGTTAGATATTTAACCAATTGACTAAGAATAAAGAAGTGATACTGAACCAGTGCATGTGTTTGTTATTACTGGTGTAATGACCCACCCAAGACAATTGTGAAAAACTGCTTAAATGTAAAGTAAAGGCTATTTGCCAACATGACGTGGCTGTCCTGGAAGGGATGATGCTACTGTTGTTTAGTCCCAAGAAACATTGTTTCCAGTTGGCTATACGACACAATATCTGTGTCCTTATATTTTCGAACAGGGTGTTCAGCACTTCCATCCAACGCAAAACAACACCCGTGGACCGGTTTCGGGGTTAAATATTGGTCAATGACTAATTTGGTTAAATTCTGTTTAAATTTAATTTAATAAAAAATCCACTGTGTGTGTGTGTGTGTGTGTGTTTGTTTGTTTCTATGCTATGAAAGTTACTCATTTATGAGTGGTGGTATTGTCACTATTGTCTATGAGTCATCTGCTTACTTTGCACCTGACTTATGTTACAGACAGGAAGACACCTCCCCAAGGTGCCACATAGTGGGACTGAACCTGGAACCATGTGGTGAGGAAGTAAGCATCTTACCACACAACCACACCCGTGCCTATTTATAATGATGAGTATACTGAAACTATTTATGGAATTTGCAGTAGTGCGTGTCTGGGTATAAACTTCCCTCAGTAGTAATGATAAATGAAATACTAAGGAAGATTTTCCGTTTGTTGACATAGCAAGAAGAGAACTGTTTAGAAAGTAAATAATTCAGAAAGACTTTTCCTGCATGGCTGTGTGGGGAGAAGTTTGTATCTCAACCACATGGTTTAGAGCCTAGTCCTACTGTGTGACATCTTGGACAAGTGTCTTTCATGATAGCCAACCAAAGAAGCCTTGTGACTGGACTTGGTAGACAGAAACCAAAAGAAATCCATTGTGTGTATGTGTTTATATACATATATATATAATAATATAAACAATTGTAGCGTAGATGGTGTTTATAAGCCATTTAAAAAACACACAAAAACTGTTAGATTCACTTCAACATTTAAATCTAATTTGTCAAAATATTTTCATCGCTTTGAGACCGTGACCTGTTCATTGACAAAATATTGTCAGTGAACAGGTCATGGTCTCAAAGCGACAAAAGTATTTTGACACTAATTGAATTTAGATGCTGAAGTGAATCTAATGGTTTTTGTGTGTTTTAAAATGGCTTATAAACACCTTCCATGCTGCAATTGCTTTTGTTTCAGCACACAATCTCAGATCAGGTCACTTGTTATACAAGTACCTCTCCATAATATAAATAATGTATATATGTATATATATATATACATATATATATATATATATATATATATATATATATATATATATATATATATATTGTCAGTAAAAAAGGGTAGAATTAATTAATTGTTAATCAATTCTACCAAGCAGTATTCGGTATGTAAAAGGACCATTTACGGTATATTTGAAGTATTAATTTATAAAAATATGGTAAAGTAAAAAAATTCACTTTACCGCACACCGAACTTTTCAGAAATAGCAGCCAAAAATTTGGCTATTTCTTCAACTGCAAATAAAAGTCTCCAGACAATGCATACTCAGAAAATAACTCACATAGGTATAAGGGAAAAACAATGAAAGATCACATCCATATAAGATACCCGAGAACAGCCTGTTTCTGGATTCGTGGGTTAAATGCCACTTTTCCTTCATCAGCTCAGAGATTTCTTCTGATTTGGATTTGAAATATATATATATATATATATAGAATATCTATATTCCTTCCTGTGCTTGTTAATTCTTATGTCCCTGCCGTAAGGCTTTACTTCCATACACGCCAGCTTAATTTAATTCGTCCTTAGTTGAAAAACACCTGTTGTTATGTCGTGTTATTTATATTTGTGTAACATTTCTGGGGGTTTTTTCCGTCCTTGTTTTGTATACATTTGCTGCTTTCTTCCAAGGAATGTAATGCGCTTAGCTTATTTTTCCTTGGGGCTGGCCAGATTGGACCAATCTTGAGTATAACCAGCCGAAATTGCAAAGATGATATGGAACTCAACTATGGATAGAAAACTCGGAATGATCCATCCTTGTTTTCCTTGTATCGTCTGTCTGGATATTTTGTTTTCTTTTTTTTGTTTCACCTAGCTGTCTGGATGTTTTGCATTCTTGTCTCATTTTTGTATTTCTTATATATAAAATATAGTGGTGTACGTACACTTTGGTCTCTTATATATATATGTATATATATATATATATATATATATATATATATATATATATATTTATGTTCGAATATGAATGTGAAGCGGCCTGAGTGACAGAAACAACATCAAACACACATATACAGGATATGTGTGTTTGTCAGTTTGTGGACAGGCTGCAAATGTAGGCATAAGAGAAGATATTCTCATGAATTTGCCTGGTGTTAAAACACCGTATATATATATATATATATATATATATATATATATTGTAGGCATAAGAGAAGATATTCTCATGAATTTGCCTGGTGCTAAAACACTGTATATATATATAGTATATATATATATATATATATATATATATATATATATATATATATGGTGTTTTAACACCAGGCAAATTCATGAGAATATCTTCTCTTATGCCTACAATATATATATATGGCACCTGTGTCGGTGGCACATAAAAACACCATCCGAGCGTGGCCGTTCGCCAGCTTCGTCTGGCACCTGTGTCGGTGGCACATAAAAACACCATCCGAGCGTGGCCGTTCGCCAGCCTCGTCTGGCACCTGTGTCGGTGGCACATAAAATCACCCACTACACTCTCGGAGTGGTTGGCGTTAGGAAGGGCATCCAGCTGTAGAAACACTGCCAGATCTGACTGACCTGGTGCAGCCTTCGGGCTCCCCAGACCCCAGTTGAACCGTCCAACCCATGCTAGCATGGAAAGCAGACGTTAAATGATGATGATGATGATGATGATGATATATATATATATGTGTGTGTGTGTGTGTGTGTGTCTGTGTTTCTTCACCAGCACTGCTTTACAGCTGGTATTGGTGTGTTTTTACACTGCCAAACTTAGCAGATCCTGCAAAAGAGAGGCTGATAGAACAAGTACCAGCCTTTACAAAAAGGTAAACACATAAATAAATACATATATAAATAAATAAATAAATAAGTACTGGTGTCGATTCATTCAACCAAAATTCTTCACGACAGTGCCCCAGTATGGCCACAGTCTAATGACTGAAACAAGTAAAAGCTAAAAGACGATGTGGTTAGAATGAAAATTTGATATGCGCAGGAGTGGCTGTGTGGTAAGTAGCTTGCTAACCAACCATATGGTTCCGGGTTCAATCCCACTGCGTGGCATCTTGGGCAAGTGTCTTCTGCTATAGCCCCGGGCCGACCAATGCCTTGTGAGTGGATTTGGTAGACGGAAACTGAAAGAAGCCTGTCGTATATATGTATATATGTATGTGTGTGTGTGTTTGTGTGTCTGTGTTTGTCCCCCTAGCATTGCTTGACAACCGATGCTGGTGTGTTTACGTCCCCGTCACCTAGCGGTTCGGCAAAAGAGACCGATAGAATAAGTACTGGGCTTACAAAGAATAAGTCCCGGGGTCAATTTGCTCGACTAAAGGCGGTGCTCCAGCATGGCTACAGTCAAATGACTGAAACAAGTAAAAGAGTAAAGAGTAAAACAGTATGTCTGGCAATTCCAGACATGCTAAATTAGTCATTGACCAATATTGGTTTCCCCTCAACATATATTCCTAGTTTGCAATTTTAGGCTCTGTGTATTCTTTTGATGCCAACCCATTTGAGATTGCTATGAATTGTATGATACAAAATATCTGCTTTAAAGCTTAGCTAACTTGTAACCTTCCATCTAACGTTCATGTTAATTTATTTGATGATATAATTATTTTATTCGTAACATCATTATTTTTATAATTAATTGAAACAAAAGCAGTGTTTTGCAATAGAAATATTGTAACAAAAAAAACCCCCAAAAAATAAAAAAAAACAATTAAATCTGCTAACACTAATATTCCTATTGCTATCGCTGAATTAAGACATTGCTATGGTATTCGAAAACAGGACCCCTTCAGATTTATTTGACATTCCAGCATAATTTGGCTCCAAATGAATTACTTGATTTAGTGTTAAATTCTGTTAATACATAGAACTCTCTCGAGGGCGGTGAGCTGGCAGAATTGTTTGCACGCCGGGCTAAAATGCTTAGCGGTATTTCACCTGCCGTTACGTTCTGAGTTTAAATGCCACCGAAGTTGACTCTGCCTTTCATCCTTTCGTAGTCAATGAAATAAGTAACAGTTACGCATTGGGGTCGATATAATCGACTTAATCCATTTGTCTGTCCTTGTTTGTCCCTTCTGTGTTTAGCCCCTTGTGGGTAGTAAAGAAATTGGTATTTCATCTGTCGTTAGGCTCTGAGTTCAAATTCCACCGAAGTCGACCCTGCCTTTCATCCTTTCAGGGTCGATTAAATAAGTACCAGTTACACACTGGGGTCGATATAATCGACTTAATCCACTTGTCTGTCCTTGTTTGTCCTCTCTGTGTTTAGCCCCTTGTGGGTAGTAAAGAAATAGGTATTTCATCTGCTGTTAGGTTCTGAGTTCAAATTCCACCGAAGTTGACCCTGCCTTTTATCCTTTCGGGGTCGATTAAATAAGTACTAGTTACACACTGGGGTCGATGTAATTGACTTAATCCTTTTGTCTGTCCTTGTTTGTCCCCTCTATCTTTAGCCCCTTGTGGGCAATAAAGAAATAAATACATAGAACTCACTTTCACCTCTCTCTCTCTCGTCGCCCTCTCTTGCCCCCGCACTGCTGTAAGGCTGAGTTGGCAACTAAGTTTAAATGCATACATCACAAAATTAAGGTTTTTACAGTTTTTATGAGTGATGCATGCTAATTCACAAAATAAAAATATATTCAAGATGCAGGAAGGAAAACTAAAAGGCAATCACTTAGAAATGTTATTTATAACCTGAAAGTATTTTCCTTGGTTAAAGGAAGGAAGCATTAATCGTTTTTCTGTGATCTGAACTAAGAGAGTGATAAAACGTTGATAGATTCTCTTGGGAAGACCAACAGCCATGAAGTATGCTGTATTAGATTTTCTCAACAGTAATCTTTATTGTTACGCACACACACATACACATATGCATATATACATATACAGATAGAGAGACACATGTGTTTACACATCCATTTACACATAAAGTTACACACAATTAGTCATAAATCACTTAAGATATAGTAAGAAATATTATATGCTTGCTGTTTTGAAAGTAGGTTGTATTGATGTGTGAGTGTGTGTGTGTGTGTGTGCATGTGTGGGGGCGTGTGCATGTATATACATGTGTGTGTGTGTGTGTATATCTATGTTTATGCATGTGTGTATATAAGTAAATATAGATATGCAAATATGTATATGTGTGTGTGTGTATATATATATATATATATATATTCACACATGTACATGCATTTAATATCATCTTATATTCGTTTCCCAAAGTGAAGGGTTGGATGGATCACCATGGTTGGAACCAGCACGTATTTGGGTAGGAGATGTCTTGCATTTATTTCGTTTGTGTGTGTGGGCGTATGTGTGTGTGTGTGTGTGTGTACATATGAAAGTACATATGTGTTTGTGTGTACATATGAAAGTACATATGTGTATGTGTGTACATATATTTATATGTATGTCTATGTCTTTATAAATGTATATAAATATGCACATGTGTATGTGTGTATGTATATATATTTATACATGTGCATGTATAAGTATGTATATATATTTATCTATATGTATATATATGTGTGAATATATATATATATGTGTGTACACATGTATGTTTACATAAATATGTTTATATATATGTATATATATATATGCATATATCGATGTGTGTATATATATAATGCGTATATATGTATGTGTATATTTATGTGTATATATGTGTACATATATATATATATATGTGTGCATATATGTATATAT